>NW_028258500.1:341027-489826 GCF_053883595.1 Heterocephalus glaber | reverse complement strand
AGACTGGACATGAACTTATAATTTTATGGGCTTGAAAAGACACTCAAAAACAAGTAACTGAAAGTGTAAATAAGGACTAAAATGTCTAATAGGTAATGTGAAATAGGAAGAAAAGGGGCAAAGGGGAAGGAAGTGGGAGGGGTAGGGGAAAGGATAGAAGGGAATGCTATTAATATGAGAAAATGGAAAAATAGGAACAAAATCTTTGTAAATAGGGAGGAATGGAGGGGTTGAAGGGAGGGCTTAGCAAGGGTGAAAAATAACCAAGAGAGATTATGTAAAGGTGCAAATTTCCAATGATGAATGTCATTATATTGTATACCTAAAATGTACCAATGATTAGAATGAATAATTGATAATGCAAAATAGGAAGAAAAGGTCCAAAGGGGTAGGGGTAGTGGGAGGGGCAGGGGAAAGGAAAGAAGGGAAAGGAAAAATGATGAGAAATGGACAAAATGGAAAAAAAGTCTTTGTAAATAGGGAAGGGTGGAGGGGGTGAAGGGAGGGCTAGGAATGGGGAAAAAATAAGAACCAAGATGGATTATGTAAAGGTACACTTCCCAATGAGAAATGTAATTGTGTTGTATACCTAAAATGTACCAATAAAAGAATTTAGCAAAAAAAAAAACAAGTTAGAGAAATGGAAATATAATTCAGTAATATTTTATACACACTTGATTTTAACAGTAAGTGACAATGTATGCTGGTAATTATTTTGATCACCACAACATTTTGTTAGTGTAAAATCATTTAAGTATTTAGGAAATCTCTTTGAAACTACCCAAAGGAGTATAGGTGCCCTCTGTATACCCAATAACTCCACTTCAAGTGTGTAACTCCTGCTGATTTCCACCAGGAGACACATAGGGCATTATTGAAATACTTTCATTCATAACACAAGAAAACATGGACTACAGATGTAGCTCAGTGGCAGAGTGTTTGCCTAACGGTGACACCTTAGGTTCTAAACATAGCATCATAAAACAAAAACAAACCTCCAAATACCAACTAATTACTGAACATCCTGCCAATGTCAGAAAAAAACAGCTATATTGTGATTTTACCATATGCAGTGCAAAAATATACGGCTGTAAAATTGAGTGAATCGCTATCTCCTATAAAATTATGTTTGTCTTTCAAAAGGACAATGATGCAAATAAACAGCTATAAACAGAAATCATGAATTAAAATTAAATTTCCAAAAGATCAAAATAATGAAATTGATTTAATACTTGTCTAGCAAATTTTGTATAGATACATGCAAAGGTGATAAAAAATAGACAACTGCATTCTATAAAATAGTGATAGTATTACACAAACATAACCAACTATAGTAAATTTCATAGGATTCAACATATTTGAATAAGATTACTAAAATAAATAAAAGGAATGCAACAAAGCTAATTACAGAGTGAAGAGAGAAGTAGATGTGAGTGGAAGATTCTTAGTCAAGTGATGAGTATGTATCTATGTATGTTCTCATTATATATTACTACAATTTAAACGTTAATATTTTACAAGTTTAATAGTATAGGTACAGTTTATAATTACTTAATGTGTGGTATTTATACAAAATAATTTGACACAAGGACTTTAACATTCCAGATTTCAAATATGTTCTTTGAATGTTGTAGTGCCTCTCAGACTTCAGACAGCAGCAGAATCACAAGTGAGTTACCCTGCAGCTATTTTATCAAAAATTGCTAAGCCAAAGATCTCTGGTGAGATCAGTGACCCTGCGGTGTGAACAGAGGTCTCTGGAGCCCCCTCTCCTCAGGAGTTCTGGGAACATTAGTTCCAGAAGTTCTGTTATGGGAAAATACCTGGGGTGAAAAGGAGAGATGTCCTGCCTTAAGGTGCTAAACGCTTTTCCTTGGACCAGACTATGTCTGCTTGGCCCAATAATGGATGGTCTTCCTGGACACTCTTAATTCTGTTGTGAGACACCCATTGTTCTCACTTCCACAGCTGCAGAAATGATTCTGCCTTAAGAGTGGCCCTTACCTGCTTGTGGGAAACTGATGATCTTTAAATGCACCACATTTCCTATACTCTTATGCTGTTTTTATTTTGTCATAGTTATCACCACCTTAAAAAAGCAACGACTTTTACCAAAGAAAATGAGTCTCCTAATAAAGATACATTAAAACTTTTAATGTGAGATTCCTAAATAGTCATTTGGATGCATTCTAGAAAACTGGTTTAAATTGATGATGATCACCCAAAAATGCCATCATCCGCACTATTTTTCTCACAGCTTTCTTCATATCCTTGTTCCTCAGGCTGTAGATAAATGGGTCCATTACTTGAGGTACAACAGAGTACATCAGTGAAGCCACTGCAGACACCCTGGATGAGTCAGTAACAGCAGAGCTAAGGTACATCCCCCAAACCTGCCCCATAAAATAAGAAAACTAACAGATGAGACCCAGAAGTGGAAAAAGCATTACGTTTTCTGCCAGATGACGACATGCTCAAAAGAGAAGAGACAATGTGAGTATAAGAAAAAAATGATTCCAAAGAAGGAACCACCACACAAAATAACAAATGACAAGTAATCCAAAATGTTATTAATCAAGGTATCAGAACAGGCAGGCTAAATGACCTGAGGAAGTTCACAGAAAAAGTGGGGGACTTTCAGTTCTCTGCAGAAGGACAGCTGCAGCTGCAACATTTTATGAAGCAGGAAATCCAAAATGCTAATAGATAAAGAAACTAGGGCCAGACAGACACAGAGGCAGAGGTTCACGATGACTGTATACAATAGTGGGTGACAAATGGCCATGTAGCAGTCATAGGCCATTACTACAAGGAGACAATTTTCCAAGACAAGAAATGCTAGGACAAAGAAGACCTGGGAGACATAGGCTGTGTAAGTGATGCACTGACTCTGGGATTGAATGTTCACTAGAATCTTTGGGAGTATACTTGTGCTTAAAAAATGTCAGTAAGTGACAGATTGGAGAGGAAGAAGTACATGGGTGAGTGGAGGTGGGAGTCAGAGCTGACAGCCAGGATGATGAGCAGGTTTCCATGGACAGTGACCAGTTATATGGAGAGGAAGAGGTTGAAGATGAGGGGCTGCAGTTCTGGATCATCTGTCAGTCTCAGGAGAAGGATTCTAAAGCAGCTGTTTAGTTTATGTGTTCCATGCTAGTTGTGAATCTGATGGAAAACAAGACAATGATATCAATGTACTTGGGCTGTAGCAGTATCATTCGGGAAGTTGTTAGAAGTGCTGAGACTTGGACCCCAGTCCAACCCAGCTGACAATATATTCAAGGGATGATAATCAATAACCTATGACTTTAAAAAAATCTCTCATATGGGGTAACCTTTGAGAATTATGGGATGGAAAATCTCTCTGTTCTACATTGTGAGGCTCAGATAAAAGTGAAGTCTTTCCCTCTGCTTTTCTTTCCCCTTTTTATCTCCTCTCCTTTCTTTCCTGTACTCAGTCTAGATGACTTTTCTTTAACAGAAATTCACTCATGCATGGTGCCAAGTGGCTATCATAAAACAAATAAGTGAGATTTTATTCTTTAAGAATAAAATCAAATAAACCAAAATGAAAAAGTAAAATCACAAGACTTGTCTCATTCTTAGGGAATTTACTATCCTAATTTTAGGTGGGATATGAGTAAAAGAAAAATAATAAAGTAAATAGGGGAAAACAAAATGCATAGGCTCATAAAATTCATATGAAAATAGAAAGAATGTGCTGGTCCTCAGAGAACAGATAAACACAAGATAACACTGACATAAGGTGAACTAACAGGAATATCTCTGCTCTACTATCTCCATGGTCTAGGAGACACTGAAATGTAATTACTAAACTAAATCCAGTTTTCAGTATTTGCTTTGTATAAACACAAAATCTTCAACTGTGTTTTAGACACAGTGTCCTCATTTTTATAACTAGGATTATTGTAAATTTTATTTGGCTCTTGCAGTGTTGAGACTTTACAGGCCTCAAGCACCCAGTACAATGCTCTGTGTATAGAATCCTCATGGTGACATTACCTAATGAGTTTTTCTGCCATTACTAAAATACTCTATCATTTCCGGTCTAGGACAGAAATAATGTATGAGGCAAAATGAGAAAAAGAGGAAGGAAAGACAAACTTATAAGTGAAAATTTTTCTTGTGGTGAATTTCTTGTATACATGGGAATGTTGATCATGGTTCTTGAGATGAAAGGATAGAAATTTCAATGACATCAATATTCACTGGCGTAGACATACTCAAAATGGTTTAAATAATAAAGTAAATTAGGTATAGGATTCATTCAAAGGGATCTTATGAGAGAATAATATGTACAATATAAAGTTATTTTGTGAAATTTAAAAAATATGATAAACCCTATAAATAGAGGCTCACATGCAAAAAGAGCAGCAAGGCACAAATTCCCTCCTGAATGTTTGTTTTCTGTGTTATTCAAGCATAATAAATGCTATTGGAAATAAAAATAAGGGCTGAGTACCATCAGTGAACATTACCAAGTTCACATGATTCACCAACCTCACTTTGAGCATTACTTTTGCAATACATTTTTAAAGTATGTGAAACCATGTATTTGTTCAAGTTTGCTTCTTTTCATTCTCTTGAGGAATCAGTAAACTCATTTTATATCCACTTTCCATGCAGTTTTTAATTGTATTTTATATTATTTTTCAAGAAGAAATTTCATTAAAAATTTTTTTAGCCCATCAACTGCAGACTAGATAAAGAAGATGTTTTTTTTTATAAAAAATGGAGTGCTACTCAGCCATAAAGAATGAGAAACTAGAGACATTTGTAGCTAAATGGATGCACATTGAGGCTATACTGTTAAGTGAAATAAACAGAATTAACATGTAAATACCAAACAGTTTCCCCGGTGTGAAAACTGAAAGTGTAAATAAGAGTGAAAATATGGAATTGATATTGTTATATAGGAAGAAAATGCCTAAAGGAGTAGGGGAAGTGGGAGGGTAGGGGAAAGGAAAGAAGGGAAAAGAAAAAATATAAGAAAAGGGAAAACATGGAAACAAAGCTTTTGTAAATAGGGAAGGGTAAAGGGGGTGAAGGGAGGACAGCGGAATGGGGAAAAATTAAGTTAAGGACCAAGACACAACATGTAAAGGTACAAAATCCCAATGATGAACTTAACTGTATTGTATACCTAAAATGTATCAATAAACTAAATAGAATAAAATGTTTTATCTTGAGAGAAACTTGCTGTGGATATAATTTTGCTATCAGCATTCTTAAACAATTTTTAAAATAAATTTTGACAATTCTTGTTGTCCAGCACCAACTTTAGCCAGCAAAGTGTTTTGCTGTATCCTTGTATCTAAATGTTTTCTCCATTTTCTATGATTGATTTGATAGCATTTTTAATACTTTGTAGAGTGATGAATACATGTAAAATATGAAACCACTGAGAGGTTATACAAGGAGATTACTCTTGTTTCTGAGAAAGGAAGGAGTGGAGAAGAGTATGTTATTTATTTACTGTAGAAAATACATAAATGTGATATGGTAGAACATGAATATTTGTTATTTCTCCATAGGATGAATAATGACATTTTAAAATCATCATTACATTGTTTGTGCTTTTGTTACAATTTAAATTTTTTTGTGGTTTTCCCAAGAAAACAGGCAGATGTGGCAGGTGCCTACTCTCACTGTCTGGGTCTACACTTTCTTCCCCAGCATCCTCATTGCTACCAAACAGAAGACAACAAAGATCTTCAGCCTGAAGAATAATGGGTAGTTGATAGAAAGATAAGTTAACACTGAGCAGCACCCCTCCTCAAATTTTCCCTCAATGCCAGAAAGGTGCAAGAAAATCCCTTAGAATTATAGTCATCTAATTTAAGAAAAGAAGGATGTATGCTCAAGAGGAAAATGGTTACAGCCATTATCTAGACAGGGAGGACTAGTAGAGGGAGCACTAGATTGAGTAATTTGAAAAATATAGAAAAAGATATGTAGCAATGAGGACAGGCAAGAGACATATGAGTGACTGGTTATTGATCACCTACTGGATGTATTTTCTGCATGTTTACTTAGATGAAACTGGAGTAAACACCTGTCTCATTTCCAGAACATTGAACAAGATACTGGGTTCCTGGCTGGCCTCATTGTCATTTCCACCCGGGTGAAGGGTGGAGGTAGAAGATCTGCCCTCAGGAAGGCAGAGGCACTGAGTGAGGCACCACACTCTGCATCAGAGAGCTGAGCTTAGAGGATCCTCTGCTGTTACTTCCTGACTGAGACGCACTGCTGAAAATGTGCCCCCAGACAGAGTATTTGTGGTTCCTGTATCCCTAGGGGTTCATCATCCAATGTTCCATGGTAGGTGTACATTGTTCCTGTCTTTGAGAACCCAGGGCATTATAAATCCATGTAGACCAAGACTCTATAAGGCCAGACTTCAGGATATTAGGGTTCAATTCTCTGAAAAGATATGCTGTTCACTCTCTTCTTACCACTTATTTCTATTTACCTGCATTTGACATATGTTTGACACATGTATCTACCATCCATCTCTAACTGAATTCTAGTTTTCTCTCTTTAAGGTACACAAAATGGTAACTCTGAAGCCTGATTCTAGTTTTAAGTGTAGAAGCACTTATGTTTTCATAAACAAAATATAGTCATAAATACAAGTGAGATATTATAAAACTCCAGAGAGCATAGCAGTTTGATTCTAAGTGTAACAGAATGCTTCCTGAGTCTTATTTTTCATGCTGTATACTTAATTCAATGGATTCTAATATATAATCTGTATAAATTCCTACTGTGCTTGATAGTGAGATAATATTCAGAGTTTCAAAACTACCATTACAAATTTTATAGTCAATGGTCCAAGATAGGTTTTTCTTCATGAAAGGGGACCATAAGCTGCAATTATTCCTTCAAGATTTTTAAAAAGTTGTAAGAAATTGCAATTTAATTAGCAAAGCAGTAATACTCAGGTTTATCCACACTCTCAGTAGACATAGTGAGATGTCAAACATCAGTAGGTGAAGAGAATACTCTATGTACTAATACATTTAATTACAAAAAGTTTGTCTTTAATGAATCTGTTATTGTCAAGTGATTTCAATATATTTCATTGCAGCCCATTTTATCTGGAACTTGTTTTGAATCAGCAGTATTTTCAGTATAATATTTGATTCAACATGAGAAAAAAACACATTGTAATTTATTTTTTTCATTCAATTTAATTGGCACTTTTAGGTATACAATATAATGACATTCATCATTGGAAATTTGAACATTTATATAATTTCTCTTGGTTCTTATTCTTTCCCCATTTCCCTACCCTTCCTTCAACCCCTCCATTCCTCTCTTTTTACAAATAATTTATCCATTTCTTCATTTTATCATAATTCCATTGCCTTCTTTCCTTTCCCCTACCCCTCCCACTTCTCAATCCCCTTTGTCCCCCTTTTTTCCTATTTCACATTATCTATTATATCTTTTACTCCTTATTTACCGTTTCAGATTCTCACACTAGAGAAACTATTTGGTAATTACAAATGTGAGTCCTCTTTATTTCTCTTAAGTATATAGCCTCAATGTACATCTACTTAGCTATAAATATGTCTAACCTCTCATTTTTTATTGTTGAGTAGTAGTCCAATTTACAAAAAACCCACATTTTCTTTACCCAGTCTCCAGCTGATGAGCATTTGGGCTCTTTTCAACTTTTAGCTATTAAAAACTGTGGTATTAATATGTGTGCACATGTATCACTGTGGTATGATTCCTTTAAATCTTTTGGGAAGATACCCAGTAGGGGAATAGCTGGGTCAAATGGGACTTTGAGTTCTTTGAGGTTTCTCCATACTGATTTCCACAGTGGTCGCACCAGTCTACACTCCCACCAGCAGTGGAGCAGGGTTCCTCTTTCCCCACAGCCCCACCTGCATTTGTTATTAGTTGATTTCATGTGGGCAGCCATTCTTTCTGGGATGAGGTGGAATCTCAGCACTATTTTCATTTGCATCTCTCAAATGAACAGTGATGTTGAAAATTTTTTTCATATGCTTAGTTGCTATTTCTTCTTTGTCTGATATATGTCTGTTCATTTCAGATGCCCATTTGTGGATTGCATCTTTAAATTTGGGGGGGGTCTCATTTTTTAAGTTCTTTATAGATTCTAGAGAGTAGATCTTTGAGGAACAGCAGGTGAAAATTGTGGGTTATCTCCTCACACTTTTGGTGGTTTCTCTTGCTGTGCAGAAGCTTTTTAGTAAGAAGAGATCCCACTTGTTGATTGTTTCTGCCAGTTAATGGGTAATTGACATTCAGTTCATAAAATCTTCTTACACCAATATCTTCATTACCTAACCTCTCTTTACCTACCTAACCTCTGTTAACCTCTCATTAACTACCTTACCTCTCTTCCATCTCTTTCAGTATTTCTGTTTTAATACTTAGATCTTTACTCCTTTTTGACTTTAGTGCATGCTGAGAGATATAGGTCTAGTTTTAATCTTTGCCAAGTTGAAAGAAAATTTTACCAGTACCATTTATTAAAGAGGCTATCTTTCTTCCAGTGAGGGTGTTTGGCTACTTTGTCAAAGATGAGGTGGCTGAGTGTGTCTGGAGTTGTTTCTGCATCCTCTAATCTGTTCCCGTGGTCCTCAGGTCTGTTTCTTTGTCAGTACCATGCAGTTTTTTTCACAGTAGCTTTGTAGTATAGTTTAAAGTCTGGGATTGTGATACCCCCTGCCATGTCCTTGTTACCTAGAATTGCTTTTGATATTCTGGGTCTCTTTTTGTTCCAAATGAATTTTTGGATTGTATTCTCAAAGTCCATGAAATGTGCTGCTTAGATTTCAGTTGGGATTGCATTGAATCTATATAGCAGCTTTGGAACTATGGCCATTTTCACTATGTTGATTCTTTCCACCTAGGAGCAAGCGATGTCTTTCCATTTTCTGAAATCATCTTCAATCTCTCTTTTCATAATGCTATAGTTTTCAGAGAAGGGATCTTTAATTTCTGTTGTTAGGTTGACTCCTATGTATTTCAATATTTTCCTGCTATTGTGAAAGGAATTATTTGCCCATTTCTCTCTCAGTGAGTCTGTTGCTCTTGTAGAGCAAAGCTATTGATTTTTGTGTCTTCACCTTGTATCCAGCTACTTTACTGAATTTGATTATGAAGTCTAGAAGACTTTTGGTGGAGTTCTTGGTGTCTTCTATATAGAGTATCATGTCATCTGAAAATAATGACAATTTGACTTCTTCCTTTCCTACCTTTATTCCTATTCTTTCTCTTGTCTAATTGTTGTGGCTAATGTTTTGAACACTATATAGAACAAGAGTGTTGATAGTGGTCATCCTTGTCTTGTTCCTGATTTTAGTGTGAAGGATTTCAGTTTTGGACCATTTAGTATATTGGGTGTTGATTTTTCATAGATGGCTTTTATCAGATTGATGTCCAGACCATTGATTCCTATTTTTTGCATTGTTTTTATCATAAATGAGTGTTGGATTTTGTCAAATGCTTTTTTTGCACCTATTGAGATGATCATATGGTTTTTGTCCTTGGCTCTACTGATACAGTGCATAAAATTTATTGATTTGTGTATGTTGAAGCATCCATGCATCCCTGAGATGAATCCCACTTGGTCAGGGTGTATGATCTTCTTGATGATCTTCTGCATTCTATTTGCCAGTATCTTATTAAGGATTTTTTCATCTATGTTCATTAGTGCGATTGGCCTGTAGTTGTCTTTTTTGGTTGGGTCAATCTCTGCTTTGGAGATCAAGGTGATGCTTGCTTCCAGGAAGGAATTTGGGGTTATTGCTTTGCTTTCAGTTTCACTGAAGAGTTTAAACAGTAGTCGCAGTAGTTTCTCTCAAAATGTCTTGTAGAATTCTGCAGTGAAGCCATCATGACCTGGCCTTTTCATAGTTGGTAAGTTTTTAGTTACATTTTCTATTTTCATTGGTTAATATTGGGTTGTTTACAATTTTTAGGTCTTCTTGATTCAACTTTGGTAATTCATATGTATCTAGGTATCTGTCCATTTCTTCTGTGTCTTCCACTTTATTGGCATATAGGTTCTCAAAATAGGTATTGATGATCCCCTGAATTTCTGCTGGGTCCATTGTTATTTTAGCATTTTCATTCCTAATTGCATGGATTTGGGCCTTTCCTTTCCTTTTTCTAATAAGGTTGGCTAAGGGTTTGTCAATTTTGTTGATTCTTTTGAAGAACGAACTCTTGGCTTCATTGATTTTTAGTATTATTCTCTTAGTCTCCATTTCATTGACTTCTGCTCTGAGCCTTATATTTTCCTCCCTTGTATGAGCTTTGGTTTTTTCCTGCTCTTCTTTTTCTAGAAGCTTGAGTTTCAGCATCGGGTGGTTTACTTTAGCTAACTCTGTTAACCTAATATGATTATTCACTGCTATGAATTTCCCTCATAAGACTGCTTTCACTGTGTCACATAGATTCTGCTATGTTGTACCATCATTGTCGTTTAATTGAAGGAGCTTTCTGATTTCTTCTTTAATTTCCTCTGTGGAAATGATTCTGTATTATTCTGTGGTTACTCTGAAGTGTGTTGTTCAATTTCCATGTGTTCATGAAATTTTTGTGGTTTCTTTTGCTATTGATATCCAATTTCACCATACTATGGTCTGATAATATAGAACTTCCATTCCTTTGCACTTACTTAAACATGTTCTATGAGCAAGTATGTGGTCTGTTTTACAGAATGACCCATGTGCATCTGAAAAGAATGTATATTTTGATTTTGTGGTTGAAACACTCTTTAAAATTCTGTTAACTTCATTTGTTCAAGAGTTTCATTGACATAGAATTTCATTGCCCTTTTTTTGTCTAGTTGATCTATTTATTTGTGACAGTGGGGTAATGAGGTCCCCCACTACTATTGTATTAGTGCTTATATGATTTTTCATGTCCATTAGTATTTGTTTTATATAGTTGGGTGCACTTGTGCTCAGTGCATGTATATTTATGTATGTCATCTCTCCCTCCTGGATCATTGCCTTTACAAGGGTTTAGTGTCTTTCTTTGTCTCTCTTAATCAGTGTTGGTTTGAAATCCACTTGATCTACAAAGAAGATAGCTATTCCTGTTTTTTTTCAGAAGGGATGTTCCCATTGCATGGAGTATTGTTTTCCACTCTTTCGCTTTCGGTCTACGAGTTTCTTTTTGAATTAAGTGTGTTTCTTGTATGCAGGATGTTGTTGGATCTTGCTTCTTGACCCATTCTGCCAGTCTATTTCTTTTGATTGCTGAGTTGAGACCAGTAACATTGATGGCTATATCTGATACATATTGAGTTATCATTGTCATGACTTTTTCTATTTGTTGGAGTCTCCCTTTTTGTGTTTAATTTTTTGTCATGTTCAGTGGATTCATTCTGCTGGGTTTACTGTTGTTGTCATCCTCATTGTCTTTTCCTAGGATATTGTCTAAAGTTTTGGCATGCTGGTTTGGTATTCATGAAGTTCCTAAGATTCTCTTGGTCATGAAAGTATCTTCTCTCTCAGTCAATTTTGAAAGATAGTTTTGCAGGGTGCATAAATCCGAGTTGGAGTCTGTTTTCCTTCAGGGGTTGAAATATATCATGCAGAACTCTTCTTGCCTTCATGGTTTGTGCGGAGAAGTCTGCTGTGATTCTGATGGGCTTTCCTTTGTATGTGAATTGTTTCTTTTCACTAACTGCTTGTAGAATTTTTTCTTTTCTCTTGGCTTTCTAGAATCTGAACTATTATATTCCTATGTGTAGATTTTTTTTTTTTGATCAAGGTTATTTGGAGCCCTATATGTCTCACTTGTATGTGTGTCAAGTTCTTTTCCCCTGCTTAGGAAGTTTTCTGCCATCACATCTGTGAACAGTTTTTTGTGCTATCTGCAATCTGTCCTGTTTCCTCATTGACCTAATCAGTCTTTATTATTCTTCTTTGCATCATCTAGCAGCTACTGGATTGATTTCTCAGCATCTCTTTCAATTTTAAAGACATTTTTCTTTTCCTCGTCACTAATTGCAATCTTATCTTCTATATCTGAAATTCTGTCTTCACATTGGCTCCTTCGGCAGTGTAAAATTTCAATTAAGTTTTAATCTCCTGGAAATCTGTTTGCATCTCTTTTATGTGTTGGGAGTCTATCATGTTTCTCAGCTCCTCTATTTTTTTATCTGTGTCCTCTCTAGATTTATTAATTATGTCTTGTACTATGGGCTCAATCTCTGCTGTTATCTGAGAAATAACTTCTGATTTATTTTTTTCATATGCTCCTTTTTTTCTTGTTCATGGAGTCCAGGTGGTTGAGTATCAGATTGTTCCATCTCATTTCCCTTTGGGTTTGCTGTAGGTGATCTGGAAGTCTGTTTTTGAGGCTTGTTTACATGTCTTCTAATTTTGATGAAGTTGGTGGTTCTGCTGGCACCCATGGACCTTACATCCTCTGTGTGGGGAGCAATGGTACAGCAGCCTGGAATCCTCCTCTTCTGCACTGGGAGCAGTGGTATGGCAGCTTGGAGCCTCCTCTTCTGTGCTGGAAGTGGTGCTAGGGTGACCAAGAAGCCTCCTCCTCTGGGCTGGGAGCCCCCAAAATAGACATTGATATGCCTGTATACACTACCTTACCATTATTAATTTCAAGCACATAAGAGAGAAAATAAAAGACAAATCTGGCCTTATAAAACAAGATAACATCTTCCAAATGTCACAAAATGAATTCAAATATAAGATAAAATTGAGATAAATTCAAGCATCTATATGGATTTATGTTGATAATGAAAACTTATTCTCTCCCAATAATAAGAGTAGAAAAGATTAGGTGCTTGAAGTAAATAAACAAAATTTCATATTCCTATACTTGAAAAATGTAACTGAGTAGAAATTGTACATATTTCTTGGTCCTATTAATGTGGACAGAGAACAGCTGAAGATTGCAGAAAAGCCACTGAGAAGCAAATGACACAAGCTTCCTGATGGCTTCTTCTTGGCAGTTGTGATGTTATGAAAATTATAAGCATAGAATTCAGGACAATGATCTCAGGACTGAGAACAAATTAGTGATTGTTGAACACACCTGTGAATTTTCTGGGTGAGAAATAGTGAGCTTATAGATGAAAAGAAAGCAGGAAATCTCATTTCAATTCAAATAAAATCTGTAAATCAAAATTGTAACACCCAGGAGTAAAAATAATTCTGAAACCTTCTCTTTAACTCTTCTGTATATTTATAACAGAATTGCTCATTTACAAAGAAATAAATTCATCAGCTCACAGTACTGGAAAATGGGAAGTCCACTGTCAAGGCAATAGCTGGTTTACTGTCTAATAAATTGTCTAGTCATCTCCTCCAAAATGGCATTTCACCCTGAGTGCTTATTCTCTCCAGAAGGAGAAATGCTGTTTCTCACATGCAAAAAATATAAAAAATGTGTACCTTTACATAATCTATCTTGTAATTATGTAAAGTTAATAATTTCCAAGGATGAATTCCTGTATATTGTATACCTAAAATATTCCAATAAAATTAATTTTAAAAAGCAGGAAAATTAGAGTCCAAGCCCTCAGAAATAGAGAAAAAAATGAATGCAAAATAAGAGCAGAAAGGTGCAAATTCTATCTTGAAAGATCTTTTGCTGTCACTATCGATCCAATCCTGATGGCAGAGACTTTATGGTAGAATCGCCTTTTAAAGGCCCCATCTTTTAATACTGTTAAAATGACAATAACATTTCAACAGAAGCTTTGGAGAGGACAAACATTCAAACCTTGCTGCATAGATTGACCAAAATGAGTTATCAGAACATAAGGAGCCCAGTAGGCTTGTAATGGAATGGGCAGTGTGGATAATATTAATGGAGAGATCAGAGATGGTGGGACAGGAAAGGTACAAAAGACCACTGATGACAGCTACAGGACAGTCCAGTTATGGTGCTATTTCAAGTAAACTGAGTGGATGAAGCAATGTATTGTTGTGGTAAAGGTGGAGATGATGGTACTTAGCTAAATTCTGGACATAAGTGTTGGTATAAATAGTTACCTTCTCTGAATGGCATTGTTATAAGAGAAAGACAGAATTTAAAGATGACCAATGAGAGAAACTGCTCAGCACCTGAAATAATGGAGTTACAGTACCAATAACGGTGACAGAAATTATTGTGTGCATTAGGGCATTTGGGGATTGATAGAACTTTTAAAACAGAAAAATTGGATTTAAGATGTCTATTAGGCACCATGTTTGTTGTGGCATTATTGATAAGAGTTAAGCTATTAAATAAATCTGGATACCTCCTAAGAATAAAAATGTGTTAGGTACACACAGTGGAATGTTATTCCCGAGGTCAAGTGTGCAGTTGGAAATCAACATTGGGAATTCAAGGGGAGTTCCTCTTTGGAAAAAATCTTAATGAGTTCTTAGAATGTGAGTGGCCACCAAAGATAGGTTTCGAAGTGCTATCACAGAGGAATGAAGGGAAGCAGAGAAGAGGAGTACCGAAGATAGAGCCTGGAAGTCACCATCATGCCCTCAGGGTGAGAAGATGGTGCAGACATAGTAAAGGATACTGGAACATAGTAGGCATCAATGTAGAGTGAAATACATACTGAAAGGTAAGGGGAGATAGTGTTTTGAAAGTAAGGAAATGAGTCAATGTTGAGGATATGTAGGTAAGAGGAGGATGGAGAGTTAATCCCTAGACCAAATGTGGCATAGGATCTTGGCAACTCTTCAGGAGTATTTCAAGGCTGTGCTGGAGTAAGTGCTTGCTGGATTGACCTCAGACAAGGAAATCAGAAGAACCTAATTGTGCAAATTTCTTTTGCATAATTTTGGTGTAAAAGGAGCACAAACATAAAATTGTACCTATAATGATATGTGAATCAGAGGGTTGATTTATTTTATTTATAATTGACATATATCAGTGGCACATATTAATGGGACTGATGTGACATTTCTCCACATGCACACAGCATGGATTGATCAAATCTAGACTCCTTTTACATATCCTCTCCTATCTCCAGTCATCACTTTTCTATATTCAGGTAAAATTTTAACTTCCACATTTTTCAATCTTCTTTATTTTGCATTTCTTAAATGGTCTACAATGTTGAACATTTTTTCATATATTTATTGGATATTTGTACTTCTTCCTCAGAGGAGTGTTTATTCATTTCTGATGTCCATTTTGTGATTGGTTCTTTGTATTTAGGAGTGTCTAATTTTTTGAGTTCTTTATGTATTCTAGATATTAGTTTTCTATCAGAGTAATAGCTGGCAAATGTTTTCCCATTCTTTAAGTTATCTCTTCACAAGGTCCATATGGCCGTACATAGATGAATATATAAAGAAAAGGTGGTATTTAGCTAGAATGGAGTACTAGTCTGCCATAAAGAAGGATAAACTTGAGGCATTTTTAGGGAAGTGAATGAACCTTGAAGCCATAATTTTAAGAAAAATCAGCCAGACACACTAGTTGAAGTATCACATTATTTCCCTTGTGTGAGAAACTCAAAGTATAAATATGGAACAAACTAAAGGATAGATATTAGGAAGTAGGAAGAACTTTTTCAATAGTAAAGAGAATAAGAGATGGGGAGGGTGAAGGAAGGAAAGGAAAGTCGATTTTAAAAAAGGGTAGAAGCAAAACTGAAAACAGAGCTTTGCAAATGGAGAAAGGAAGAAGGTTTGGAAGTAAAGAGAACAAGAAAACAAAAAAGAATTAAGATGTGTTATATACATGTACAAATTCCCTATGATGAATGTGATCATTTTTGAAAAAAAAAAAAGACACATAGTATTTACACACAAATGAGTGCTACTGTGCCATAAGCAAAAATTAACCTGAGTTATTTGTAGGAAAATAGATGCACCTTGAGATTATATGTTAAGTGAAACAAATCAGACACTCAAATTACATGTCGCATGGTTTCTCTTATATGAGAAATCCAGTGTATAAATAAAAAGCAAAATGAACGATAGATGATAGGAAATAAGGAGATAGATATTTCTCAAAGGGGAAAGAGATCAAGAGATGGAGGAAGGGAGCAGAGAGGGTGACAGAAAAGGAATTTGAAAAGGAATTAGATGTGTTCCATACATGTCCAAATGCTTCACAGAAAACTGAACACATACAACACATATGTACTAAAAAGTTTCAAAAACCACATCAGAATAATTTTTCACAATAGGGGAAATATTAGTGGTCTAATATGTGTAAAAAATTCTCTCAACTTCCTATCGCATATGTAAAGTGATTTCCCCCCTTTAGATTGTTATAGCAAATAAGTATGCTTTGTAATAATATGGACACCAGACCCATTTAGAGAAAGTATATTCATTCAATCACTTAAAAAATTCTTTGGAATTACCAAAGGAGGAAACTTACAGCCCAAGTGCTAATCATTCCACTGTAATGAAATACTGTATTATGTTTCCACAGGGAGACAAATAAGAGAGTATTGAAACAATTTACTAACACAGCAAATATTAGCTATGACAATTTTAATCAACATTAGAAAGGCCTTTTATTTCACCATGCAATATAAAGAGAGAACATTGAAATGAATGAATTCTTGAAGAACCCAAAATGATGATTGAATTTCTGAAGTATGACAGAGATATTGAGCCAGAAACAAAGCACACATACATGAACTTATTAAACTATCTCAGGGTTATTAAAAAAATGCACGGGTTCAAAGCATAGCTCTCTGTGTATTATGTGGCTGCAGTGGAATATAAATGACATGGCCCCAATCATGCAGTGAGGTAGGATAGCCTCCTGGTATAATAGCAGCATCACTTAACTTTCCTGAGCTGTTCGTCTTTCACTGCTTTCCTTCTGCTGAACCTGAGCCATAAAAATGCCACTAAGGCTGCACAGAATTTATAAGTAACTAAACTCAGTGCAAAAATAAACAAACAACAGCCAAAAAAAACCCCAAAGCCAAATACTGTAATTTTGAAATGAGCATCCGGGTGTGATACCAAAGCCTATAATTCCTCCTACTTGGAAGTTGAAGCAGGAGATTAAGAAGGTCAAGGATAGATTGGGTGACTTAGCAAAATCTTGTCTCAAAATATAAATTTTAAAGAGGGATGAGGATGGATTTTAGTGGGACAGAACTCCTAGATTCATTAAAAATGCAACCCCCAGCTTAGCATCTGATTCTATACCAGAGCAAAGGAATTGTTTTAATAAGAGAATGGAAGCCATTTGTCAAATATCATAGACCCCAAAAAAATTACACATCAAGATAAACTCTACATTTCTTCTATTACTTCTGGTCATTTTAGATCTTGATGATGGAAGAGACATTGTTACACATTAGAAGTTCTATTTACCTAATGTATGAATTACTTTCTTATTGCTAGGACAAAATACCAACTCCTGGAATTGATGGAGAGATTTTCTTATTTTTTTTGGCTCATTGCTTCAGTGGGTTCTGTCCATCCTTTGGCTCAGAGGCAGAAATAGCACAGAAACATCTGGGTAGGAGAAAGCTCCTCATACCATGCTCGTCACAAACCAGAGGAGAAGGGCGTAAACAGGTATAAGAATGCACCCTTCCTTGTCATACCCTAGTAACTCTCCTACAAGCAGATCCCACCTTCTAACAGCACAGTTAGCTACTAACGAGATCAATGGATAAATCCAATGAAGAGTATGATCCCCTCACCATCCAAACATGTGAGACTTTTGTGGGACACTTTATATCTAAACTGTAACACTTACTCTAGCCACCCAAGTCAAAAGTGAATGAAACCACATGAAGGAGAAGTTGTTCCACGGATGAGTTTCCTCAAGGCTCCCTTCATGTCCCTATTTCTCAAACTGTAAATAAAGGGATTCAACATTTGAGGAACTACAGAATACATCACTGAAGCCACTGTTGTATTTTTAGGTGAGTCAGTTATCGCAATGCTAATGTACACCCCAAAAGCTGTTCCATAGAACAAGGAGACAATAGACACATGAGAGCCACATGTGGAAAAGGCTTTATGCTTTCCTCCAGGGAAGGGATCCTCAACACAGAAGACATAATGCAAAAATAAGAGAAAATGATTCCACAAAGTGGAACACCAGCAAATATGAAAGCTGAGACATAGATCAGGATGGTATCAAGGAATGTATCAGAACAGGCAAGCTTGATGATCTGTGCAAGTTCACAGAAAAAGTGTGGGATTTCTAGGACTGTGGTGAAGGACAAATGGAACACCATCAGACTGTGGAACAGTGCATCTAGCATGCTAACTAACAGAGAGAGCACAACAAGGAAGACACAGAGGTGGGGATTCATGATGACTGTGTAACTCAATGGGTGGCAAATGGCCACATAGTGGTCATAGGTCATCATTGCGAGGAGAAAATTTTCCAAGAAGGCCAAAGCTAAGACAAAACCGACCTGGGTGAGGCATCCTTTGTAAGTGATGGCCTGATTCTGTGTTTTGATGTTCATGAGCAACTTTGGAATTATAGTTGTGCTTGTACAGATGTCAGTAAAGGACAGGTTGAAGAGGAAGAAGGACATGGGTGTGTGGAGATGGGAGTCAGAGCTGATGGCCAGGATGATGAGCAGGTTCCCAAGCACTGTGACCAGGTACATGGACAGGAACAGGCTGAAGATGAGGGGTTGCAGCTCTGAGTCATCTGTCAGTCCAAGGAGAAGAAATTCCGAGACAGCTGTTTGGTTTATAGCTTCCATGCTCTCTATTGATCTGGTGGAAAAGATGCAGTGATAATAAAATGAAACCAATGATTATTTACAAGAAACAGGAGCAACACGTGGAAACATGGAGAGAGAGAAAAAAATTGGTGTCATTGTGGATTTACTTTTGACAAGTCTAGTGATGAGCAGAGTAGGTTTTCTTTTCTTTTTGGTCAGTTGTTATTTACTTAGTTATGTATTCAATTATTCATTGTTGGTATATGGTGATGATACATAATAATTAAATTCATCTTGGGGAACCGTTACATATACACATTAAAGTCTGAGCATTTTTACTTTCCTTTCCTCTGTCATTTTTCTCTCCTCTTCCCTAGATCTATTTATCAACTCCACAAATTTGACTTCTATGTTTTCATACAACCTCTCTTTCATGTGGTGCTTTAAAGTTCTTATGTTTTTGGTTTCTCATATGAAAGAAATCATGTGAATGACTTACTTCATTTAGTAGCATGTTCTCAAGGGCTATCCATTTTTCTAAAATTAGATCAGTATTATCTTTATGGCTGAGTAATACTCTGGTGTGTATATACAATACATTTTCCTTATCCATTCATCTGCTAATGGGCACACAGGTCATTTCCATAGTTTAACTATTTTGAATTGTCATGATATAAATATGGTATGTATGTATCAATGCACATGATGACATTATATCTCTCAGGAAAATTCCCAGGAGAAAAACAGCTGGGTTTTAATGCTTTTTTTTTTTTTTTTTGGTACTGGGGATCGAACTCAGGTCCTTAGCTTGCAAGGCAGGCGGTGGAACCACTGAGCTAAATCCCCACCCCTTTAATGCTTTTCTTCACATTTATGAAGAGTCACATAAATACTGAAATCTTTTCTTACATTGTCTCTTCATTCCTCTTGTCCAATACCTCCTCTAACTTCTGTTACCTTGATTGAACAGCACATTTTCATACTTTGTTGGAATAGTTGGTACTGTAACAGAAAATAAAGTATGGATGTTCTTCAGAAAAATCCCATGCCCTCAATCAAAAGGAAAACTGAGAGTGAATTTATCTAACATTTCTAGATTGCTGGTTTCCAACATTGGTATGCTGCAGAATTACTGGAAGGTCTTGTCCAATTATAAATGTTATCCATTCTACCAGCCTTTGGAATTATGGAAATACATCATGAATACAAAGTATTCTTTGGAAAAGACTGAATCCGAGTTCTGATGGTCTGTCAGCTGATTTGGATATGTTGGAAAATCTTGATAGGCTACAATAAACATTAATAAATGAGCATGAATTTCTCATTATTTTCCTCAATATTTTCAAAAGATTCTACCTCAGCATAGCTTAAACTTTTCCTTTGATTTTTATGTATAGCCACTTCTACCCATGGAGACAATTGTTACAGCTAGAGGGCAAATATCAAGGTGATTGGGAGCAGAGATTAGAGAACAGTGCAGATCAATTTCAGCTCATAGGAACCATCCTTTAGAGCCATGCAATCTGTTCTAGCACCTGATTCTATGGGAACCTGGGCAACAATAAGAATGATACACTCTCATCCTAAAAGAACTTCTTCCATTAATTAGATAAGTAGCAAAAATAAATAAATAAACACCAAATATTTAAGCAAAAGAAAGTATGAAATTGAACACGCCTCAGAAAATGATGGAAAACCAAAACAATTTATTAGTGTCTCTAAAATGTAAAACTACAAGATAACCTAAATTGGAAAATCAGGCTTCCTAGCAGAAGTGTTCCTGGATAGCAGAGTTCTTCATTTCTTGGAAAAGACAGAAGCAGCTATGACAGCAATGATCATTTGGTGGCACATTAAACTTACACACTCTGAAATTATTCCAAGCTCAAGCCCTCCTTTTGCATTGGAGAACAAGCTTCAAATGGATGAGAAGTGAGTGTGTCTTCACTTACCTAATGAGACCTGCCTAGTGGGTGTTTTAGTCAGGTGTGTGTGATAGTAGAAGTTTAAATTCTTCTTCAAGCATCACATTGCACATCTTAAATATGTACAATTCTGTTTGCACCAATATACAGCTTCTTTGCACAAAGAAATTTGGGATGAAAACACAGAGAAATATTTTTGTAATAAAAAATGAATAAAGCAAAAATAGCCAGCAGAGTGATGGTTACATGGAACTCTATTAATACACTATATATATATGAAATATATATATTAAATTGTCATATATATAAATGGAGAGAGAGGGAGGGAGCCAGGGAGAGAGAGAGAGAGTGAGAGAGAGAGAAAACTGTATACATCAGGGAAAAAATGTATACATATTTTAATACTAAATGTTTTGAGACACGAGATTAATACTAGGTACCTCTGGCCTCCACAATTACAAAAGATGCTCAAAGTGGTGGCCATTAGCTTCCAGACATTTATTAGTATGGTGAATTATAAAGTGAGTATGCATTTTATATAAATTGCTGAAGCATTATCTATCTATCTATCTATCTATCTATCTATCTATCTATCTATCTATTTCTCCCGTGAACAATAGCACATGTGTTTTTCAGGCCTCAGAAGGAAATGATAGGGTACAGCAGCTTAATTATAGAAATAAACTAGACAACATCTGTAAATTTATGACTGCAGACAATTTCTGTTCTGAAACTACTTCTGGGAATGTTACAGGAAAAATAGAAAAGGAAATATACATCGATTATATTAATATTCATTTGACCAGGAAATGTGATAATATATTATATATAACAATGAAACTTAATCAAATAAATGAGATACATGAACCACAAAAATCTACTAATATATACACTAAAAACATTAGATGAAAAAGGCTGTACCATAAGAATATTTTAATTACTTTTAAACTTGCACAAATATGCATTTTCACATTAGGGATGTTGGATGCAGAACAGAAAGTACAGAGAACAACATAAGATTGGCTCCCCTAATGTAAACAACTCACACCTTTGATTATGCTTGCTGTACTATGCTTATATATTTTTATTTATGAAGTGATAGAGGCTAATTAAGGCAAACTTGCACAAATTGATTTTTTCCTTCCACAGAGAAATTATTAACCATTGGACAGAAATATTCTCCCAATCTGTATTTTTTTTTGTTATATTTTTTCACATAACAAAATCTACAGATGTGTCACCTTTTAACTTTTTTAATAACAAGAATCCTACTGTATATATTATTTATAATTTTCATACAAAGATGATTTCATTTTTATTAATCTTGATATCTTTAGTTCTCCTTCATGAATTTTAAATAGAAGAGTGTTCTACTGTATTTTCACATTATTTCAGTTTTCCCTGACTGATGGATGTTATGGTTACTGCTTATTTATCCCTACATATACAATTCAGAGCCATGCATGGGGAGTCCCAGTGAATCCAAGATGGCAGGCCTTTTGATAAAGAAGGAAATGAATAGAATAAAATACCAAAGAGATGAATTCTGTATGGTTCGTATTTTATCAGTCCATTTAAAAAGACCTGAATTGGATATAGGGAGATGTTACATTTCTTAGTTCTGGAAAGAGTTGGCATGTGGTCATGTGTGTGGTCATGTGTTGTTGTTACTGTTAATTACACTGTCTCTGCTTCATCTGTTTAAAATATTTGGATATTGAGAAGCTGAAGAGTGAGTGTTTCTGTGACTTCAGTGCCTTCCCCAGAGTCCTCACAGCCCCCCTACAAGGATAGGACAAAATTTTCTATATAGTCATGGATTAAGAAATTGAACATCAAATAAGAGACAAAATTATTTTTATGGGATGAATTCTGTCTGTTTCAAAATTAATAGGTTGAAATCTGACACCTAATACTGCATAAAGTGACTGCATTTAGAGTTGGTTCTTTGAAAAGATAATTAATTTAAATTGTGGTCCTTAGAGTGAGCTCGGGCTCAACATGACAGAGATCCTTCTAAGAAAGAGTAAATTAGGCCACAGACACAAAGTGAAGACCATGAGAAAATGCTGAGTGAAAACAGCCATCTGCCAGTCAAAGAAAGATACCTCAGGAGGGACCAACCCAGCCTACAACATGACCTATCAATTTCTGGCCCCTATGATTGAGAGGAAATTAATTTCTGTTATTAGTTAACTCATTATATGTTATGTTATTACAGTATCTCCAGAAAACTAATCCATTGAACAAAATTCTATCACCACCAAAAGATTCACGTAAATGTTGCACTATTTCACGAGAGGCATCTTGTTTAAGAAAGGGCAGATTTCTGTTCAGTGAGTAAATGGTTGATGTCATTGTGAAGAAATAATAGCAGGTTCCCAACATAATGAGAGCTGGGTGAGTATTGTAAAACTAAAAGAGAAAACTAAAAATACGTCAACATGACAGGCTCATGGGAGACTTATTTCTCATCATCTTTTGCACATGCTGTTCTCACTGCTTCCCCTGGGTAATAGTGAAGCAAATCACCTGTGTTCATGGCCAAATATTGACTGAGGAAATCTGGTTACCTGGTCAGTTTCAGCAAGACTGATGCTCACCAACTCATTGGGATATGGACAGCAGAAGATCTGGTCTCAGGAAGGCCAGTTGCCCCACCTGTTGCTTCCTGACTGGATGAGGCTTTTGAGTGAGGTTTCTCTGGCTGACTCTTATAGTCTCTATGTCCCAAGGGGCTCAATATCCAATGCTCCTCATTAGACTAGAAATATTACTGCTATTCTGATCCCATGGGTGCATGTTTTTAAAGCCCAACCTTGGAGAGGAGAGAATCTCAGGGTGGTTGCCTTCCTGACACCTGAGTTCAGATCTACCCCATCCAGTTCTCTAAATGGCTTCTGCTCACCTCCATTTTACATACCTTGTACATATAACAGATTGAACTTTTCTAATCAAGCTCAATCTCCAATTCCAGCTTTATGTATCTATTAAATCACATTAGAAAGCTTAATTGAATCTCAGGTGTGGAAATATAGCTTACATATAGATATACATTATATAATTATAAATATAGCTTGAGATACAGACATTCCTCTTTTAATTGCCAACTTCTGTTCATGAAATTGGTTGCTAAATGAGGAACGTCTATAGTATGCACATGACAATATTCAGAACAAAGAAAAGCTCAAAGGAAACTCCAACTTAATGACTGCTTTTAGTTGCATAACTCTCACATGTAGTACTGTAATGCATAATAGAAAATACTATCATACTCTACAGTAAAATCAGCAAAAAATATAGTACTGTGCAAATAAGGTATGCTGTACAAAAGATATTGAGATTCTATAAACAAGATGTACAGAACTGATCAAAAAAGACAAGTTGCAAGTCTCAGTGACAGGCTGCAAGTCTGAAGAGTTCTTAAAACACAGGTTGGAAAATGAAGAACATCTGTATTATAAACAGACATTCAGTAAACTGCATTCACAAATGTATTGATATTTCCTTTTTGAATAGATAATGTTTAAAAATTTTTTTGGTTTTATCAAAATGTTACATGAACAAGAAGCTGGAAATGTAATTACATCAAAGAAAACATTTTCATGGCTTTCACATTTAAGCTAAACAAATTTTGTAAGACAGATTTCAAAAAGGTGTGAAGTTAAAGCAATTTAAGTTCAGAGTCAACCCACTTCCAGAAATGCAAAACAGAGTCACAGGTTACTTTCAATACAGGGAAATTTAAACTTGTTTGCTTTAGTTTCTTAAAACTCCTAAGACAACACTAGCTTGTGTTTTTATTCATGCCTCATACTCCTGTGTAATATCTCCTAAATCTAAAAGGAAACATTCAACTAAAGGTTCCTCAAAAATCATGATTTAATACCTTGTTCTGAAACTCAAATGAAGCCTATCATGATGAAAACATTCTAAGCTCCAGAATAAGGGAACTCTGCAAGCCCAGCAATGGCCAACAGCATTTGTAATAAGAAGAATAATCAAAAGTACATTGGTAGATTCACAGTAGTGATTTTTCAACCTAGGAAAAATGGCAGGAGATTGCTACTTAAAGATGAAATATTTAAGGAAGTATTTTTGAAGAATGTGTATCTAGACACAATCATATCCTATCAATATCATTTTCAAGCCCTCAATTGTTTACATTCACTGTTACCCATAGGTATCCTGATAAAATTACTTGTTTTATTATTATAACCATAGTTACCAGAATACTCATCACCTTGCTAAATTAGGTGCTGAGCAGTGGGTTGAGAAGCCAAGTTCTGTGTTTTGTTCAGCTGGCAATGCTTGGAATCATGTTGGTTTTGCCCTTTCCCTTCTCTTCTCTCCTCCATTGACCTGGCCCAACCTCCATGGGAGCCTCTCTGCTGTGGTGTAGGATCCCCTCTGCCAAGCCTGGAGCCTCTTGGTAGTTCCAAAGGAACCCCTCTCTGTGAAGAGCTAGCTCTGCCAGTAGTAGGTGGTGGTCCCTGCCCCTTTTGTGGTGGTGGAGCACATCACCTCCTTCCCTTCTTCCTCCACTTCCTTTTACTGCATAGGAGCATCAGAGTGCACAGCCTGGTGGATTACTGCCATACTTCCTCTGTCTTGTTGATGCATCCAAAGTATAACCAGTCCTCTCAGTCAATGCTTTGTGCTACCTGAGGTCCCTATGGGGACTCTTAAACTTTTCTGCCCTGTTTCTCTCTTAACCTTGGGGTCTTCATATCACCACATAAAGACACTTTTTTTCTGAACATGGGATAAGTCACTTTGTTTGAACTGTTGTAGCACAGACAGAGTGCCTTATTCATTAATTTACTGAAAGCATATATTATTTTTCCATCAGGCTGACATAAGTTCCCAACCCTGGGCAGATCAGGGGGTGCCAAGATGGTCCCATGAGATCAGTGTGAAGCACTTTGAAAACAACTAGAAAGGCATATGTATATTAATGTAACTTGAATATTAATTTTTGTACTCTACATTTGGTTCACTATAGTGAATCTATTTCCATTGATATTGCTGACTGGATTTTTAAAAGGGGAACAAGAGATGAGGAGGGAAAGGGAGAGGAAAGGAAGGGAAAAGGGATTGGAAGAAAAATAATTGAGGAAAATACGGATATGTAAGTTTCGTAGATGGAGAAAAGAAGAAGGCTGGAGAGAGAATAAGGGAAGAAATAAAAAAGAGAATTAAGATATGTTATGAAAATGTACATAACCCCAATGAAGCACATGATCATTATGTACTGCAAACATGCAAGAATAAAACTAATTAAATAAAAAGGCCATCATTGCCTAATTACAATTTTGGAACATTTTTCTAATTCTCACACTATTTTCAGTGTACATTTTTCTCTTCATATTAGGAGACTGTGAGTTTAATCTATTGTTGTACAATTGCAATTTTGTTTTGAATTCACTTACAATATCACCAATATGTTTTAGAATGCAAATATGTTTATTTCATAATTTTTATTAGATTTAAATCATCAGAAAACTTGAGGGATTTGGGTGACCTAAATTTTATCTTTCTGGAGTCTTGGTCTTTAAATATTTTTAAGGTGATAAGTTCTTTTTAAAAATAGTTTATTGGTACATTTTAGGTATAAAATATAATGACATTCATCATTGGAAATCTGCACCTCTACATAATCACTCTTGGTTCCTTTTTTTCCACATTCCCCTGCCCTGCCTTTAACTCTGCCATCTTTAACTATTTACAAAGACTTTGCTTCCATTTTTTTCATTTTCTCATATTAATTCCATTCCCTTCTTTCCTTTCTTCTATCCCTCCCACTTCCCATTCCCATTTGCCCCTTTTATTCCTATTTCACATTATCTATTATACCCTTTAGTCCTTATGTACACTTTCAGTTTCTCATATTAGAGAAATTATTCAGTATTTACACATGTGTACTATTTATTTCACTTAAGAGTATCACCTCTATGTGCATCCATTCAGCTATAAATGTCTCTAATTTCTCATTTATAATGGCTGAGTACTACTTCATTTAATAAAAAAAGAAGTTTTCTTTACCAAATCTCCAATTGATGGGCAATTGGGCTGCTTCCAAGTTTTAGGTATTAAAATTGTACCGCTATGAACATGGGTGCACATATATCATAGTGGTATGATTCTTTTAATACTTCGGGGAAGATACCCAGCAGGGGAATAGCTGGGTCAAATGGGACTTCCAGTCCTAGTTCTTTGAGGTACCTCCATAATGATTTCCACAGAGGTTGCACCAGTCTACACTCCCACAAGCAGTGGAGCAGTGTTCTTCTTTCCCCACAGCACTGCCATTATTTGTTATTGGTTGATTTCAAGATAGCTGCCTTTATTTCTGGGGTGAGGTTGAATCTCAGCTTTGTTTTCATCTGCATCTATCGAATGAACAGTGATATTGAACATTTTTTCATATGTTTCTTTGCTATTTCTACTTCTTTGGCTGAGAAATGTCTGTTCATTTCAGGTGCCCATTTTTGATTGTGCCTTCAATTTCGGGAGGTCTGATTTTTTTAAAGTTCTTTTTATATTCTATATAGTAGACTTTTGTCTCAGGAACAGCAGGTGAAAATTATTTCCCACATTGTGGTTTGTCTTTTCACACTGTTGGTCATTTCTCTTGTTGTGTAGAATCTTTTTAATAAGAAGGGATCCCACTTGTTGATTGTGCTAGTTCACAGGAAACTGACATTTCATTCATAAAATCTTTTCCTACACCAATGACTTCAAGAGTTCTACCCAACCTCTATTCCAGCCAGTTCAACTTTCTGTTTTAATATTTATATCTTTAATCACTTTCAATTTTAGTTTAGTGCATGGTGAGAGATGTAGGTCTTATTTTAATCTTTGGCAAGTTGAAACCCAATTTTTCTAGCACCATTTATTAAAGAAGGTATCTTTCCTCCAGTGAGGGTGTTTGGCTCCTTTGTCAAAGATGAGGTGGCTGAGTGCGTCTGGCATTCCTTTTGCATCTTCTAATCTGTTCCACTGGTCCTCAGGTCTGTTTCTTTGCCAGTACCCTGATCTTTTGATCACAGTAGCTTTATACCATAGTTTCAGGTTGGGGGTTGTGATACCCCCTGCCATAACTCTGTTCCTAGAATTGCTTTTGCTATTCTGGGTCTCCTCTTGTACCAAACGTATTTTTGGATTGTTTTCTCAAGATCTGTGAAGGATGTTGCTGGAATTTTGATTGTGATTGTGTTAAATCTATATAGCAGTATTGGAAGTATGTCCATTAACACTATGTTTATTCTTACTACCCATGAGCAAGGGATGTCTTTCTATTTTCTGATATCCTCTTTGATCTCTTTTTTCAGAGTGCTACAACTTTCAAAGTACAGCTCTTTGATTTCTTTTGTTAGGTTGATTCCTAGGTATTTCAGTGTTTTGGATGCTATTGTGAGAGAAATTGTTTGTGCTATTCCTCTCTCACTGAATCTGTTGTTCGTGTACAGAAATGCTATTGATTTTTATGTGTTGACCTTGTATCCAGCTACTTTACTAAATTTGGATATTAAGCCTAGAAGACTTTTGGTTCTGTTCTTAGCGTGTTCTATATAGAGGATAACGTCATCTGCAAATAATGACAATTTGAATTTTTCATTTGCTATCTTTATTCCTTTTATTTCTTTCTCTTGTCTAATTGCTCTGGCTAATGTTTCCAAGACTATATTGGAGAGGAGTAGAGATTGTGGACATCTTTGTCTTGTTCCTGATTTTAGTGTGAAGAATTTCTGTTTTTGACCACTTACTATGATATTGGCTGTTTTTTTTAATAGATGGCTTTCATCAGATTGAGGTAGAGACCATCAATTCCAATTTTTGTAGGGTTTTATCATAAATGCATGTTTTGTCAAATGTTTTTTCTGCATCTATTGAGATGATCATATGTCTTTGTTCTTGGCTCTATTGATACAGTGTATTACATTGATTCATTTGCATATGTGGAACTATCCCTGCATTCCTGGGATGAATCCCACATGGTAAGGGTGTATGATCTTCTTGATGATCTTTTGCATTCTATTTGCCAGTATCTTATTAAGGATTTTTGGGTCTATGTTCATAGTGAGTTTGACCTGTAGTTCTCTTTTTCAGTTGGGTCTTTCTCTGCTTTGGGAATCAAGGTTATGCTTGCTTCCAGGAATGAATTCAGGAGTATTGCTTCAATTTCAAATTCATTAAAGAGTTTAAACAGTAGTGGCAGTAGTTCCTCTCTAAATTCAGAGAGAATTCAGAATTCAGGGTTGAAGCCATCTGGACCCAGGCTTTTCTTCATTGGTACATTTTTTATTGCCTTCTAAATTTCATTGTTAATATTGGGTCTTTTAGAATATTTAGGTCTTCTTGATTCAACTTTGGTAATTCATATGTATCTAGGAATCTGTCCATTTCTTCTGTTTTCCTTCTTATTGGCATATGGGTTCTCAAAGTAAGTATTGATAATGCTCTGGATTTCTGCTGGGTGTATTGTAATTTTACCATTTCAATTCCTAATTGCATGGATTTGGGCCTTTTCTTTCCTTTTTCTCATAAGGTTGGCTAAGGGCTTGTCAATTTTGTTTATTCATTCAAAGAACAAACTGTTGGCCTCACTGGTTTTTGGTATCATTTTCTTAGTCTCCATTGCATTGATATCTGCTGTGAGCTTTGTAATTTCCTCCCTTGTATGAGCTTTGAGTTTGTCCTGCTCGTCTTTTTCTAGAAGCTTGTGGTTCAGCATTAGGTTGTTTGTTTAGTTGGGATCGCTCTATTTTCCTAATATGAGTGTTAACTGCTATGAATTTCCCCCATGTCTACTTTCATTTTGTTCCATAGATTCTGATATGTTGTATTGTCATTTTCATTTAATCGTAGGAACTCTCTTTTTTCTCTAGTTGATCAATCTATTTGTGACAATGGTGTATTGATGACCGCCACATCTATTGCATTAGTTCTTATTTGATTTTTTCATGTCTGTTAGTATTTGCTTCATATATTTGGGTGCACTAGTGTTTGGTGTATATATATTTATGATTGTCATCTCTTCCTCTTGGATTGTTGCCTTTACAAGAATGTGGTATCTTTGTATCTCTTAATCAATGATGATTTGAAATCCACTTGATTTGCAAAGAGGATAGCTAGTCTTACATTTTTTTTTTTTTTTTTTTTTTTTGGTACCCAGGATCAAACTTGGGTCTTTGTGCTTGGGCAGTAGGCAGTGAAACCACTGAGCTAAATCCCTGGCCTAGTCCTGCTTTTCGTCAGGTTCCTGTCACCTGGAGTATTGTTTTCCACCTTTTAACTTTCAGTCTGTTTCTTTTTGAATTAAATCTGTTTCTTGTAAGCAGCATATTGTTGGATCTTGCTTCTTGACCCATTCTGCCTATCTACTTCTTTTTTTTTTTTTTTTGGTACCAGGAATTGAACTCGGGTCCTTGCACTTGCAAGGCAGGTGGCAGAACCACTGAGGTAAATCCCTGGCCAGTCTACTTCTTTTGATTGGTGAATTGAGACTCTTGACATTGGTAGCTATAACTCATATGTATTGACTTATCATTGTCATGACTTTTTCTTTTTGTTGGATTCTCCCCATTTGCATTTAATGTCTTGTTGTGCCTAATGGATTCATTCTGCCATGCTTCCTGGGGTTGTGATGCTCCTTGTCTTTTCCTAGCATATTGTCTACAATTTTTTTGAGTGCTGGTTTGGTATTTATGAAGTTCCTAAAGTGCTCTTTGTCAGGAAATCTTATTTCTCCAACAAATTTGAAAGATAGTTTTGGAGGATACATCAATCTGTGTTGGAATCTGGTTTCCTTTAGGGATTGAAATACATCACTCCAAGCTCTTCTTACCTTGAGTGTTTGTGTTGTGAAGCCTTCTGTGATTTTGAGGGGCTTTCCTTTGTAGGTGGTTTTCTTTTCTCTAACTGGATGTGGAATTTTATTTTTCTGTTGTTCTGTTGGGTTTCTGGAATCTTACGTATTATATGCTTATGTGTTGATTTTTTTAAATCAACTCTACTTGGAGTCCTATATGCTTCACTTATCTGTATATCCAGTTATTTCCCCCTATTTCAGTTTTCTGCTATCACTTCTGTGAATAGATTTTTTATTCATCTGCACACTCTCATGTTTCTTCATTGATTATGATCAGTCTTATGTTATTCTTCTTTGCATCACCTAGCAGATTCTGGATTGATTTTCCATGGTCCCTTACTATTTTAAGGAATTTTTTCTTTTCCTGGTGATTAATTTTAGTCAAATCCATTATATCTGAAATTCTGTCCTCACATTGGCTCCTTCTGCTGTGTAAACTCTCAAGGGAATTTTTAATCTCTTGGATATCTGTTTGTGTCAGTTTTATGGATTCCATTTGTGTTCTATGTTGGGATTCCATCATGATCCTCAGCTCCTCTATTTTTTTTTATCTGTGGCCTCTCTAGATTTATTAATCATGTCTTGCACTATGGACACAATATCTGCTGATATCTGAGAAATTATTTCTGATTTCTTTTTCTCCAAATCCTCTTTCTTTGCAAGTTCAGGGAGTCCAGGTGGCTGAGTATCAGATTTTGTATTTCATTTCCCATTGGAGTTGCTTTAGATGATCTGGAAGTCTGGTTTTGAGACTTGTTTATTTGTCTTCTCATTTCAGTGGCAGGGATATTTGTGCTGTTGGCACCCACATGCCTCACCTTCTTGCACTTGGGGAAGTGGTACAGTGCCCTGGAAAGTTCACCTTTTCTGTGAAGGGGCAGCTCTCTTCCTGTGCATTTAAGGCAGTGTTAAGGTGACCTGCTCAATGTTGAGCTTTTGATATTGAGTCTCCAGGTATATAGGAAGTTCAAATAGGCTATTAGTGGCCTTATTTACACTTTCAGTTTTTCACACAAGAGAAACTATTCCATATTTACACATGTATATCCAATATATTTCACTTAACAGTATCACATCAATGGGCATCCATTTAGCTATAAATGCCTCTAATATCTCAGTCTCTATGGCTTATTAGTAATCCATTTCATTAAAAAAGAAACATTTTCTTTATCCAGCCTCCAGCTGATGGGCATTTGGGCTGTTTCCAAGTTTTAGCTATTAGAAACTATGCTCTTATGAACATGGGTGCACATAAATTGCTGTGGTATGTTTCTTTTAAATCTTTTGGGAAAATACCCATGAAGAAAATAGCTGGGTTGAATGGAACCTCTAATCCTAGTTTTTTGAGGTATCTCCATATTGATTTCCACAGTGGTTGCCCCACTCTGCATTCCTACCAACAATAGAGAAGGGTTCCTTTCTCCACACAACCCTGCCAACAGTTGTTATTGGTTGATTTCTTGAAAGCAGCCATTCCTTCCAGGGTGAGGTGGAATCTCAGTGGATCTCTTGAATTACCAGTGATGTTGAACATTTTTTTCTGTGCTTATTTATTGTTTTTACTTTGTCCAAAAATGTTTACTTATTTCAGAAGCCCATTTTTTAAATGGGTCTTTAAATTTGGGAGTCTGATTTTTTAAAGTTCTTTATATATTCTAGATAGTAGTCCTTTTTCTGAGGAACAGCTGGTCAAATTTTTTTCCCACATTGTAGGTTTTCTCTTAGCTCTGTTGGTGGTTTCTCTTGCAGTTCAGAAGCTTTTTAATGAGATGAAGGATCCATTAACTTTTTAAGTACATACATTTAGATTAAACATAGAAAGAAATGAATGGAATTAAAATTAAAATCAATTTTTCAATGTATACCCAAAGAGAGCAGTAAATGTGAAGAAAACACAGTTTTCCAGGTATGACAAAACATCTCAAAGTGAATTACCAGGAGGCAAAATTTCATATGAGCTCATGTCTGTAAGCAGAAGAGTACTTCCTCTCTCAGAGTAATGAGGACTCAAAGTCCTAAGAGATATGTGAGTGATTTGAAGATGTGAGCAGTGCCTAAACCAGAGATGGGAAACCCTTTAGCTATGACTGCCCAAGCTACAATCCAAAACCTTCTTCTTTCTTGCAAAATGCCAACACTGCAATTGAACCTGAATACTGAGTTTTTAGTTTAGAAGAAGAAACGACTTCATTAACATATTTTGCCTTAAAATAAAAGCAAATAACACATATGATATAGGTTTGACACCACTTCTCTAGACTAATGATTGTGGAAATGAAATTCTTGAAAGTTTCAGAAAAGCCAGAATTGAAGAAATGACAACTAAACTTTGCTTTGGCGGCTAGATTTCTAATTTTTACTTTAGCAATTATCTGTAGGGAACAGGAAAGTGAATGTAACCAGAACCTTGCAGTGAGCCCTGATATCCTCTGAGCCACTATAACACAAAGTGAATTAAAGTATAGACAAGAAACAAGACTATGATAAAGAGTTGAGGTTTGGGCCTGATCAGTGCTGTTCTGGGCAGTAAAGAAAGAGGTATCCAAACTCGCCACTATTTATTGTGTTCACCTGGAGTATCAGATGACTCAGAGGGCAGTAATAATCCAAAATTGGTAAGGATCTTATAATCAGAGGAGGTATCAAATGTCTGTTAGTCCTGTGGTAATCCTATGACCATGAGGATCTTATGCTGTTGAGTATTTTAGGTTGATAAGGATGGTGAGATTACCAAAATGTTCTGACAATAGTAGGTGGGATGAGTTAAGCTGATAAGAAATTTGTCTCTCCCCAGGTGAAACCTTTCTACTAGGTTCTCAAAGACCCATGAGGTCTTCAGCTGTTGCAAACATGCTTTTGAGCATCACATCATTACAAACCATTGAGGCCTCAGACATCCCTAATCACAATTTAATTTGAAATGATTTTCCCCAAAATCATGTAGAATGGCTCCAGACAATGACCAGCAAAAGATGCCAAATAAAATGTACAACTTGACAATTAGCTGGTGACTGGTGAGTGCTGGGAGCATTGCACTGTAGATCACTATGGCCTTGTCCCTTGGATGAGGCAGGGTCACATGGGAGGAGGGCAGGTGACAAGGAGGCATGGTGGAGCAAGACCTGGTCAACAAGAGATCTTGTTGTTCCTCGCTCCCCATTCATCAGAAAATCATCAAGCATAATGTCCTCCAGACCTTAGCTACTCCTTTGGCCCCAGTTACAGACAAACTGCTTACACCTCCCCTTACAATTCCCTAATCTCTACCACTATAAATAAACCACACTCCATTTTCCTTGGGTATGTTTCTCCCATCAGGAATAAACCCACATCTGGGACCACCTTATATTTATTTGTCTTTCTTTATCTCCCAACGTATTTCTCACTCTGTGGAATCTTCAGCTATGTGGGCTGTTGTAGGTAAGGACAGCAGTGAGCATGTTAGATGAGAAATCAGATGAAACCTTTGTTGGATTGGCCTTAGAAAGATGTTAGAAGGGGAAAATTGATGAGATCTCCTTTGAGGGTTTTTTTTTGGTACCAGGGATCGAACTCGGGTCCTTCTGCTTGTGAGGCAGGTGGCAGAACCACTGAGCTAAATCCCTGGCCCAAGGGTTTGTTATAGAAAAAAAATAGAAGTGACAATATACCTAACTAAATAAAGGAAATGAGAAATTTTCCAGAGGCTTTTCCTCAACTGAGCAAGAGAAAATGTATTCTATGGACAATTATCTTCAAATTTATCAGGCTCAAAAAGAAACAATTGGATGTCGTTTTTTTCCCCCCATTAAGTTTATTGGTACATTTTTGGTATAAAATACAGTTACATTCATCATTGGGATTTTGTACCAATACATGAGTCTCTTGGTTCTTATTTATTTTCCTCTTCCCTTGCCCTCCCTTCACCCCCTCCACCCTTCCCTATTTGCAAAGACCTTGTTTCCATTTTTTTTCCTCTTCTCATATTTTTCCTTTCCATTTTTCCCTTTCCTTACCCCTCCCAAATCCCTTGCTCTTTTAGACATTTACTTCCTGTTACACAATATGAGTTATACATTTTTAAAATTACAATATTAAGATCTATGAGATATTGCCATAGATTTTACAGAATTTAAAAGGATAAAGAAAGCATATTACAAAAATCTTTTTTGAAATAAATTTGACAACTTCTAAGAAGTACCTTGGAAGACAAATTAATGAAACTAACTCTGGAGGAAATATAAAATTTGAATAGCACCTATTAAAGCTTGAAAACTTACCTATATGACAACAGCAGGATCATAAACATTTTAACTAATAAATTATATCAAACAATTAAAGCAGAAAAAAGAAGGAACACTTCTCCCCTCATTTTAGGAACTCAACATTGTGCTAACCCTAAAACTGGATAAAGATAATAAAGAAAAAAGTATGAACATAGATAGAAATTTGTTTAACAAAACAAACTATTGGAAGTCAGATCTGGCAGAATGTAGAATGTGGTTTTGTTATAGGGATGGCAGTGTTGGTTCAGCATTGGAAGATCCACCCCCAAAAGTCCTCATTTAAACAGAGGAAAGGAAAAAGCCATATGATCCTGTCACTAGTTGAAGAAAAAGTATTGGACTAAGTTCTACAGCTGTTCATGATAAAAGCTATCAGGAGACTAGAAGTAGAACAGAAACTTTTCAACAGATTAAAGACATGTACTCCATACTTCCAGTGAGAACACCTTATATGAACGGAGAAGATACAATGCTTTCTCTTTAAGGTGGGGAACAAGGGCAGATACTCTTTATCTGTCCATTAAACTTTGAAACCTAGTCCCAAGCAAAATAGTCTGGCAATTAAATGACACAACTAGGATAGGATTGGCATGGCAGAAGCAAAATCTTTATATGTAAATGAAATGATCATCTACAGAGAAAATACTAAGAAATATTTAGGAGCCCCTAGAACTTGTACTTGAATTTAGCAGGATTAGAAAACACAAGGTATATATAAAAATTCAGGTCTGTGTATACTTGCTATAACTGAAGAATTGGATATTGAAATTTAAAAGTTATGTGGGAGTACAAAAGACCTAGAAAAGTTAAAAACAAAAAAAAAGTGTCGGAAGATGTTTAGTACCTAATTTTAAGACTTCTTCTAAAGCTACAGTAATCAAGGCAGTGTTGGTGTAAGGAAAGACATATAGATCATTTGAATAAAACAGAGAATCTAGAAATAGAACCACACATATATGGTCCACTGAGTTTTGAAAGATTATTTAACATTAGCATTTTATAGAATATAAACTCAATTCAAGAGCTGAGGAAGAGATAATGTTTTCAGCAAATGGCACTAGAACACCTGGTATCCATATATAAAAGATTAACCTCAACCCTTTTTTTCCACACATGAAAATAACTTGAAGCAATCTATGAACCTAAATAAGAGAGCCTAGTAGTACAAAACTTTAAGAAGAAATTATAAGGAAAATATTTATGAATTCAGGTTAGGAAAGAACTAACTAGGATACAAAAAACATGATGTATAAGAGAAAAAAAATTGATATATGAGATTCCATCAAACTTTAGAACTTTAAATAACATCATTAAAATGAAAAGTAGTCCTTAAACAGACCATATTTACAATTCATATAACCTATGACCAGAAAATATAAAGAATTCTTAGAGCTCATTAATAGACAACCCAATTAAAATGTAGACATAAGAAGATGATAAATAGCCAATATAGCACAAGGAATGGTGTGCAACTCTAGAATCAGAAAAATACTAATCAGTACAATAATAAGATTGAATTATGCACTCATTAGGGAGATGAAGTTAAAAGTTTTAAAAGCCTTGTCATGGCATTTTCTTTTTGTTGGATTCTCCTCCTTTGCGTTTAATTTGTCATGCCCAATGGATTCATTCTGCTGTGTTTTCTGGGGTTGTGATCCTCATTGCCTTTCCCTCGGGTATTGTCTAAAATTTTTTGGAGTGCCAGTTTGGTATTCATGAAGTTCCTGAGGTGCTCTTTATCATCAAAGTATCTTATTTCTCCATCAATTTTGAAAGAGAGTTTTGCAGGGTACATCAATCTGGGTTGGAGGCTGTTTTTCTTTAGGGCTTGAAATACATCACTCCAAGCTCTTGCCTTGAGGGTTTGCATTGAGAAGTCTGCTGTGATTCTGATGGGCTTTCCTTTGTATGTGATTTGTTTCTTTTCTCTCACTGCTTTTAGAATTTTGTTCTTCTGTTGGATTTCTGGAATCCTAACTATTATATGCCTATGTGTAGACTTTTTTTTGCTCAAGGCTAGCTGGAGTCCTATATGCCTCACTTATCTGTATGTCAAGTTCTTTTCCCCTCCTTGGGAAGTTTTCTGCCATCACTTCTGTGAAGAGTTTTTTTTATGTCATCTGCACTCTCTCCTTTATTGACTCCAATCAGTCTTATGTTATTCCTCTTTGCATCATCTAGCAGCTGCTGGATTGATTTCTTGTGTTCCCTTACAATTTTAAAGCAATTTTTCTTTTCCTCCTCACTAATTGCAATCTTATCTTCTATATGTGAAATTTTATCCTCACATTTGTTCATTCTGCTGTGCAGACTTTCAATGGAGTTTTTAATCTCTTGGAAATCTGTTTGTATCTGTTTTATGGATTCTATTTGTTTCCTATATTGGGATTCCATCATGTTCCTCAGATCCTCTATTTTTTTAATCTGTGTCCTCTCTAGATTTATTAATCGTGTTTTGCACCATGAGCAAAATCTTTGCTGTTAACTGAGTAATTATTTCTGATTTCATTTTTCCAAGATCCTCTTTTCTTGCAATTCAGAGAGTCCAGGTGGTTGAGTATCAGATTGTTCCATCTCATTTCCCTTTTGGGTTGTTGTAGGTGATCTGGAACTGTTTTTGAGGCTTGTTTATGTGTTTTCTCATTTCCACGGGGGGGGGGAGGTGGTTCTGGCCCCCAACTGGCTCACCTTCTCTGCCCTAGGAGCTTGGGATGGCAGCAGAGGAGCTTCCTTCTGGGTGCTGGGTCCAGCTGAGCGTCTCTCCTCTAGGAGCCTGGGATGGAGGCAGGGAGCTTCCTTCTGGGTGCTGGGACCAGCTCACCTTCTCTGCCCTAGGATCCTGGGATGGAGGTGGGGAGCTTCCTTCCAGGTGCTGGGACTGGCTGAGGTTCTCTGCCATAGGAGCCTGGGATGGAGCCAGGGGAGCTTCCTTCCCTGTGCTGGGACCAGCTGACCTTCTCTGCCCTAGGAGCCTGGGATGGTGGTGGAGGAGATTCCTTCCAGGTGCTGGAACATGCTGAACTTCTCTGCCCTAGGAGCCTGGGATGGAGGCGGGGTGCTTCCTTGTGGGTGCTGGGACTGGCTCAGCTTCTCTGCCCACAATTGGATGTCTTTATCCCTTTTAGAAAGACATCTCACATGGGCATGTCAGGGTCAATCCAAGTACACTTGTGTTTATAGTGGCACAATTAATAACTCAATCATGGAAGCAGCCTATGTGTTTGTCAACACAAGAAAGGATTAATAAGATCACACATTTGTATGCATTGGAGTACTAATCTACCATAAAGATAAACTTGAGTCATTTGCAGGAAAATTGATGCACCTTGAGAACATAATATTGAGTGAAATTAATCAGACACACAAGCTTAAATAAGTTGGTTCTTTCTATATGAAAAACCCAAAATATGAATAAAGTGCAAATTAAAAAATAATCAATAGTATGTAGGGAGATGGTTCTTTCTCAAAGGTGAAGAGGATCAAGAGATGGAGGGAGTTGGAGGGAGAGAAGGGGAAGGGGCTGAAAAAAGTTAAGATGTTTTCTGTATCTGCACCTACTCCACAAAAGGAAAGTAAACACCATGTACTACAGACAGATAGAAATAAAAACATTAAAAGGAAACAGTTTGGTGTAATAAAGTGTATAGGCACACATAAACTTATTAAGGTTCTGCAAAATAAGTGTTTTGAGACAAACATGTACAATATGGACAATCAAAAACTGGTTACAATAATCTCATTTTTCTCTACTTCTGTGTTCTTACAAGACTATGTGAAAGCAAATTGAAAACCTAACCACCTCATCATGAAAAGGATTATTCTATGCAGAAATATTTTTTGACTTAAGTAAAATCCACTTTCTTATAATGTAGGTTTATATTAAAAAAAGAAAAGTTTAAGGACATGAAAGTGTCATTTTGGGGGCCACTATTTAAGTTACAACACAAATATATATATGTGTGTGTGTGTGTGTGTGTGTGTGTGTGTAGATAGATAGATAGATAGATATAGATACAGATACAGATTTTTTTTAAGACAACATCACACCATGCAGGCCAGGCTGGCCTCAAACTCACTATGTAGCCCTGGCTGGCCTTGAAATCACAGCAATCCTCCAGCCTCAGCCTCCCAAGTGTTGGGATTATAGGTGGGCACCACCACACTAGGCTGACACAGTCATATTCTATATTCCACAGAAAAGTCAGCTGTCAATGCACCATGTCCAGATACAATGGCTGCATCTGCTGCAACCACCTGGTGACTGAGGAGAACAAATCCGGGAAAAGGCCCTTGTATGAGACTGAATAGAATGCTAATCTCAGAATCTATGCAATGTCCACTTCTGAAATCTTGAAGTGAATTACAATCCTCCCTATTGTCCTGACCACATTAGAACATTGATTCCTTTTTCTTATGGGAAGTGGAAAAATCTGCATTGAAGATGTCCCAATAATTTTGAATCACTCAGTATTCTTTATTTTGCTCTATTTTTATCAGCACATATTTGCCATACATATTGATCACATTCACCTAGGGATTTTGTACCTGTACATGATATATCTTAGTTCTTCTTTTCCTATTCCCCTTCCAAGCCTTCAACCACTTCCTCCCTCTCTATTTACAAAGATTCTCCAAGACAACAGCTAAATAGGGGGGCAGACCCTATCCAGAGGCAAGCCAAGATACCATCCCAAGGGTGCACAACCCCAAGCCAGGACCCTACCTTGACAATAGGACAGCATAAGGAACCAGGAGAACACCACTCAAAACCCCAGGGATTAGAGTAGTGGTGAGTAGCAAAAAAAAAAAAGAAAAAAAAGGCTGCTCAGTGGCTTGCTGAGACTTGAAGGCCACTGGGTGAGCAAAAAGTTGCCTCAGCAAATGCACAGCAGGCTCCATCTGAAATGACAGTACATGTAAACAATTCTCAAAACCAGACATCCAGATCACCTAAGGCAACCTCAAAGGGCAAATACATGGAACAATCTGATACTCAATGACCTACACTCCCTGAAATACTAATGAAAGAGGACCTGCAAAAAAATGAATTTAGAAATAATTTCCCAGGAAACAACAGATTGTGCCCATAGTGCAAGGCATGATTAATAAAGCTTGAGCACACACAGATAAAAAATAGAGGAGCTGAGGAACATGATTGAATCCCAACATCCGAAACAAATGGAATTCATTAAACAGATGGAAACATATTTCCAGGAGATTGAAACATCCATTGAAAGATTGTACAACAGAAGGAGCCAATGTGAGGACAGAATTTCAGATAGAGAAGACAGTATTTAAGACATTTGTATAGGAAAAGATTTTATGAACGTAACTTCAGTTTCAGGTGAACTAGCACAAATAATCAACAAGTGGGATATCTTCCTATCAAAAAGCTTCTGCACAGCAAGAGAAACCACTAACAGTGTGATAGTAGACTAAAGATCTAAATATTAAAACAGAAACACTAAGTCAGCTGGAAAAGAGGTTAGGTAGAACTCTTTGAGACATTGGTGTAGCAAGACTTCATGAATAAAACCTCATTTGCCCGTGAACTAGCAGAAACAATTAACAAGTGGCATGTCATCTTACCATAATGCTTATTCACAGCAAGAGACAACCCATAATGTGGGAAAAAAATTTTTCACCTGCTGTTCCTCAGACAAGGTCTACTATCTAGAATCTATAAAGAGCTTTAAAAATATCAGACCTCTCAAATTTAAAGACTCAATCAAAAAATGGACATCTGAAATGAACAGACATTTCTCAGACAAAGGCCTAGAAATAGTTCGAATACTCTTTCTCATCACATGTTCTTTTAAAAAAGGTAAGTTTCTTTACAGTTAGAAGGTAAAAATGTTAGATTTTTTCTGTTGCAGGGATGAAAGAACCTTAATTAGTGCATTGCAACTATCTACTAATCATCTCCAGTCACTGATAACATCTATATTTACCAATTTTATAGATGAGGACCCTGAATATGGCTGATGCTACTATTCCCATAGAAGTATAGAGTCAGCAACTAACAACTCTAAGTGCTTCACAAGCTATAAATGTTCCACCACTTTTCTCACAGTAGGACTAACACTAGGCTATAATTGACAAGGTTGGAGCTATAATCAGGTGGAAGCTATACTCTAGATATCATCACAGATTTGCTTCAGTATTTTTCTGTCCCTGAATACCATTTCCAACTTGCCTTTTTCTAAGAGTTTGGCACAGCAAAGTTTGCTAAAACTAAAACCCCATTTTCTGGTTTTACTTCTGTGATTGTATTTGGAGAATTGAAATAATTTGTTGTACAGATAGAAATAAAGCATGGTGAGATTTCAAATCAGGCATATGTGAAGCATTCTGGGTCACCAGAAATCTTCTCCTTGCGAATTACTCTAGAAACCCAAGTCCAAGGCAAATGAATATCATAGAAGGGAAGCTATCCTAGTGATGAGTCTCCTCAAGGCTTCCTTCATGTCCTTGTTCCTCAAGCTATAGAAAAAGGGGTTAAGCATTTGAGAAAACACAGAATATATCACTGAAGCCACTGCAGACTTCCTGGGTGAGTCAATCATTGCAGAGCTATTGTAAACCCCAAACCTGACCCATAAAACAAAGAGACAACATACACGTGAGAGTCACAATTAGAAAAGGCCTTATACTTTCCCCCAGATGATGACCTCCTCAAAACAGAGGACCCAATGTGAATATAAGGGTATATAATTCCAGAGAGTGGAATACCAGCACATATGCAACGTAAAATGTACGTCAAAATGTTATCAGTGACGGTCTGAGAACAGGCCAGTGTGATGACCTCAGAAATTTCACAAAAAAATGTGAGGGATCTCCAGGTCTTTGCAGAAAGAAAGACGCAGTGCCAGCAGAGTGTGCAGCAGAGAGTCTGCCATGCTAATTAACAAGGAGACCAGAACAAGCAAAACACAGTAGTGAAGGATCATGATGACTGTTTATCTTAGCAGATGGCAAATGGCTGCATATTGGTCATAGGCCATTACTGCAAGGAGAAAACTTTCTAAGAAGGCAAAAACTAGAACAAAACCAGGATGAGTGAAGCAGCATGTGTAAGTGATGCTCTGCTTCTGTGTTTCAGTGTTCACCAGCGTGTTTGGGATCATGCTTGTGCTGGAACAGATGCCATTAAAAGACAGAATGGAAAATACATGTTGCACACTTGATGGTGTGCAGATGGAACTCAGAGCTGACAAACAAGATGATGAGCAGGGTCCCCAAGATGGTGACCAAGTATGTAGATAGAAAGAGGTGGAAGATGGGGGTCTGCAGTTCTGGATCATCTGTCAGCCCCAGGATATTGAATTCTGAGACAGCAGTTTGATTCATAACTTCCATGTTGGTGATGAATCTGCTGGACATTACAGGTAAATGGAGACAATATGCATGACCAGCAGCAGCCATATTTGGTAACCATGATCTTTGGAATTGTAGCTTTCAGAACTGTGAGATAGCGAATTTCTGTTGTTAAGCTACATCAACTATAGTCTTTTATATGGCAGGCCTAGCAACTAACACCCTAAAAAAAATTAACAACATCAAAAAACAATTAAATTAAATGTAATAATGATTTAGTAGTGCCATCATATTGGAAACAATCCACATTTCTGCTCAGAAAGAAATAGGCCCTCTCACTGCAGAGTGTATGAGATCAGAAGACTGAGAACATTCCTGAATGTTGCCAAAAGATATTAGAATTGCCAGTAGAGGCATGTGTGTTATTTCTCTCATCATCTTATGCTTGTCTTCTCATGACTATTTTCTGGGATGAAATTCTATCAACAAAACTGCCCACCTTATTTAATTTTCATTAAGTTTATTGGTAGATTTTAGGTATAAAATACATTTACATTCTTCATTGGAACCTTGTACCTTTATATGGTGCATCTCAGTTCTTAATTTTTCCCATTTCCATGCCCTCCCTTCACCCTTACAATCTTCCTTATTTACAAAGACTTTGTTTCCATTTTTTCCTTTTCTCATATTTTTTCTTTTCCCTTCTTTTCTTTCCTTTCCCCTATCCTTCCCACTTCCCCTACTCCTTTAGTCCTTTCTTTCACATTATCAATTATACCATTTGAATCTTATTTACATGTTTAGTTATTCACACCAGATAAACTATTTGTTTTTTACACATGTGTGTTCCACTTATTTCACTTACAAGGATGGCCTCAATGTTCACCTATTTAGCTATAAATGTCTCTAGCTTCTTGTTCTTCATGGCTGAATAGTACTCCATTTTATTCAAAAAGAACATCTTCTTTATCCAGCCTCCCGTTGATGGAAATTTGGGCTGTTTCCAAGTTTAATTATTACAAACTGTGCTGGTATAAACATGGGTGCATATATGTCACTGTGGTATGATACTTTTAATTCTTTTGGGAAGATAGCTAGTAGAGGAATATCTGGGTCAAATGGGAATTCCAATCCTAGTTGTTTGAGGTATCTTCATATTGATTTCCAAGGTGGTTGCACCAGTCTGCAATCCCAACAACAGTGGAGAAGGGTTTCTTTCTCACCACAGCCCCAGCAATATTTGTTATTGGTTGATTTCTTGATAGCAGCCATTCTTTCTTGGGTAAGGTGGAATCTCAGTACAACTGCCCTCATTTTTAAATCATTAGCTCTGGGAACTGTACTACCTTGTTGACTTCAAGAAAAATAATGTTCACAAATCACCTGGATATTGAATGTGGAAGTTCTGTCCTCAGATAGTGCATACAGATGAAATATATTAAGAGGCTCCACTTCAAGAAGAATCATTTCTGAGCAAAGGTGTTTTATTTTATTTGACAGGGCAGGGCTATTGAGACACATTGTTGTACACAGAATTCTACAGTATTTAAATCTTTCGGATCTCAATATCTCCTCATTAGACCACCAATTTTTCTATCATTCTGCTCCCAGGAGCACCTACCCTTAGCAACCAGGAAGTACAAGTCATGAAGTGATGATGGCTCATTTTTCTGACTCCCAAGACCAGGTTTATAATATTTGTTTATCTCCAGTATTTCTCTTTACATTTATTTGGGGTTTTCTGGGGGGGGTTTTGGTGCCGGGGATCGAACTCGGGTCCTTGCGCTTGCACAGCAGGTGGTGAAACCACTGAGCTGAATCCCCGGCTCTTTTTACATTTATTTCACAAGACTTGCATACACAAAGCATGGGAAATTTCCAACAAATTCCAGCATTATACTTTACTTATAAATGAAAGCATCCCTATGTATTTCAACTCATCAAGAAGATTGATTAAATTTTCAGTATGAAAATATATCCTACTTATGTGAGTGTAAACATATAAACACTGTTTTCTCATGTTTCAAGTGTGTGTATTTTGTGGGCATGCACTGAGGGTTGAAATATCAAACATTGTGGAAAAATTAAACAATTAATGTGGAGGGTTTTTTAGTTAGTGTACACATTTCAATGATGTTACCTTGCATTTGATTGTAATTTTATATTTATATAACTCTTTAAACTGCTCAGCACAATAAGATCAAACCCAGTCTGTGCTGCAAAAAAAAATAACTTCTACCAATTTTATCAGCATCTTCAGAGCCAACCATATATTATTCATGTACACTGAAACTTGATTTAACAATTTCATCCTGTAGTGTTCCATAAATACTATGAATCCTTTCAGCCCCAAGTTCTTTTTCTATAGGGCTATGCCTGAGTGCACACTATCTTTTCCTCTGGCTAAGTCAAAACTCTCTTTCTCAGCCTGAGTCTCCTCCACCACTCACAGTGTTGTCACTTTTCCATCCATGAGCTCTGTGGTGGAGTGCTGGTCCAAAAGGTGGCCAGTTGGCAGAGTATTACAGGGAAATAAACGCTCTGGTTTTTAAAATAGTAAGGGAGTGCCTGGTTAACCCCTGCAATGTTGTAACTCCCTTCTCCTCCATGTTTACCCAGTTACACTGTGCAGCTCCACATCCACCAGCTCTGTGACACTGAGGGCTCCTGGTGCTCAACAACCCTTGGCCAGACATGGGAGAATCTTTTGTGCCTGCCCTAAATAATGGAGAGTGGTTAGTATATTACATGGACACCGAAATCCTAAGTGTCTGGGAGTGGTGGGGTTTTGCCTATGCTGGAACTCCTTTTCTAACCTGTGCTTCACTAATGTAATCTGCATCTCCCAGAGACACAGTTCTCCTGATACCAGCTCTGGGCCCCTGGTTAATCATATGTACTTCTTCTACACTTCTCCAGGAGCCTGAAGGTGTCATTCAGTCTGTAGCCTCTGAGTGATACTCTAGTTTTATTTTCTTTGATGCCCTAAACTGTGAATCTCTCCCTCTCAGTGTTACCACTTCCCAAGTAGGAGGAGAGTAAGGTGGGAGTCTATCCCAGGACTCTGGCTTCTGCCCTTTCCCCCAGGATGTGGGAAACACTCTCTAGGTGATATGGTAATGAGACTGGGGGTCCATGGGGTTCTGTGACTTAGAAGGATCCCTGCTTCCCTTTCTAACCTGTTGATGTTGGATTTGATCATGTGGATTTTTCCTTCAGGTTGATTCCTCATGTTTGGGTATGTTTACCTCCCCCACTTATGAGTACTTGAATATTCTGCTAGGTCTTCCCTGAGCTCCCCTCATTGACTTTTGCCACTAGTCTGTCATGATGGATCCCTTTCAAATTGAAGTTCTTTGGAGCTGTGTCTTTTTAAAGTGGATTATATGTTTTTTGGGAAAACAGCTTTTTGAGTGTTTTACATTTTATAGATATTAATTCTTTATCAGAAATATAGCAACCAGGGGCCAATAGGCCACAGCTTTCAGTGCAGGGGAGGAGGCCTCTGGGTCAATGTGACACCACTCTCAGTGCAGAGTAGGAGGCTTCCAGGCCAATGTACCACCATTGCCAGCAAAGAGGAGGTGAGCCCCATAGGCACCAGCAGCACTCCCCTAAACCCCACCCCCACTGTCAAATGGGAAGACACATAAAATATCCTCAAAACCAGACTTCCAGAACACCTACAGCAACCACAAAGGACAACAAGATGGAACACTCTGATACTCAACAACATGGACTCTGTGAACTAGCAACAAAAGAGGATCTCAAAAAATGAAATCAGAAAGAGTTGCTCACATAATAGCAGAGATTGTGCCCATAGTGCAAGACACGAGTAATAAATCTAGAGATAACACAGATAAAAAAAGAGGAGCTAAGGAACATGATGGAATCCCAACATAGGAAACAAATGGAATCCACAAAACAGAGGCAAACAGATTTCCAGGAGATTAAAAAGTCCATTGAATATCTAAGCAGCAGAATGAGCCAGTGTGAGGACAGAATTTCAGATATAGAAGATAAGACTGCAATTAGTGACTAGGAAAAGAAAAAATTGCTTCAAAATTGTAAGGGACCATGAGAAATCAATCCAGCAGCTAGTGCATGATGCAAAGCAGAATACCATAAGACAGATTGGAGTCAATGATAAAACAGGAGAGAATGAAGATGACATAAAAAAGAAAAAAACTGTTGACAGAAGTAATGGAAGCAAACTTCCCAATCAGGGGAAAAGAACTTGACACACAGATAATTGTGGCATATATGACACCAACTAGCCTTGACAAAAAAATCTACACATAGGCATACAATTATTAAGATTCCAGAAACCCAACAGAACAAAGTTCTACAATGAGTTAGAGAAAAGAAATAAATCATATACAAAGCAAAGCCCATCAGAATCACAGGAGGCTTCTCAAAGCAAGCCCTCAAGGAAGAAGAGCTTGGAGTGACATATTGCAAGTCCCAAAGGGAAACAGCTTCCAACCCAGATTGATGTACCCTACAAAACTATCTTTCAAAATCAATGGTGAAATAAGATATTTTCACGACAAAGAACATGAGGAACTTCATGAATACCAAACCAGCAGCCCCCCAAAATTATAGATAATATCCTAGGAAAAGACAATAATGATCACAACCCCAGGAAGCCCACCAGAATGAATCCATCAGTCACAATGAGAAAGTAAATGCAACGTGGGAGAATCAAACAAAAAGAAAAAGTCATGACAATTATGTCAATACATATGAGTTATGACCATCAATGTTGATGGTCTCATTTCACCAATCAAAAGAAATAGACTGACAGAATGGGTAAAGAAACAAGATCCAACAATATGCTGCATACAAGAAACAGACTTAATTTGAAAAGAAACTCATAAACTGAAAGTTTAAGGGTGGAAAACAATACTCCATGCAACAAGAACCCCCCCCCGCCCCCAATTGGGACTAGCAATTCTCTTTCCAAATCAAGTGGATTTCAAACCAGCACTGATTAAGAGAGACAAAAAAGAACACTACACCCTTGAAAACAGAACAATCCAAGAGGAAGAGATGACAATCATAAATATCTATGCACCAAACACTAGTGTGTCTAACTATGTAAAACAAATACTAATGCCCATGAAAAATCATATAAGCACTAATACAATGATAGTGGGTGACCACAATACCCCACTGTCACAGATAGATCAACTAGACAAAACATAATCAATGAACTACTAGAACTCAATCAAACTTTTGAACAAATGAACTTAACAGATGTTTACAGAGTGTTTCAGCCAAAAAATCAGAATACACATTCTTTTCAGGTGCACATGGGTCATTCATTCTGTAAAATAGAAAACATACTCACTCATAGAAAATATTTAAGTAACTGCAAAGGAATGGAAGCTATCCCCGGTATATTATGAGACTATAGTATAATGAAATTGGAGATTAATAACAAAAGAAATTGCAAAAATTCCATAAACACATGGAAATTGAACAACACATTTTGAAATAACCAATGGGCCACAGATGAAATTAAAGAAGAAATCAGACAGTCCCTTGAATTAAATGACAATGAAAATACAACATATCAGAATCTCTGGGACACAATGAAAAGAGGCTTATGAGAGAAATTCATAGCTGTAAATACTCACATTAGGAAAACAGAGCAAGCCCAATTAAAATGTCTGATGCTGAACCGTAAGCTTCTGGAAAAAGAAGAGCAGGACAAATCCAAAGCTCATACAAGGGAGGAAATTATAAAGATCAGAGTGGAAAGGAATGCAATGGATACTAAGAGAACAATACAAAAAATCAATGAAGTCAAAGTTTGTCCTTCAAAAGAAGAAACAAAATTCACAAACCCTTAACCAACCCTATCAGATAAAGGAAAGAAAAGGCCCAAATCCATCCAATTAGGAATGAAATTGCTAAAATTATAATGGACACAGCAGAAATCCAGAGGATCATCAATACCTATTTGAGAACCTATACTTCAATAAGATGGAATACACAGAAGGAATGCACAAATTCCCAGTTAAATATGAATTACCAAAGTTGAATTAAGAAGACCTATAATTTCTACACAACCCAATATCAATCAATGAAATTGAAAATGTAATTAAAAACTTACCAACCAAGAAAATCCTAGTCCTAATGGCTTCACTGTTGAATTGTTCAAGATATTTAAAGGGGAACTACTGTCGCTACTGCTTAAACTCTTGAATGAAATTGAAAGGGATGCAATATTCCTGAATTCATTCGTGGAAGCAAGCATTACCTTGGTCTCCAAATCAGAGAAAGATCCAACTGAAAAAGAGAAATATAGGCCAATCTCACTAATGAACATAGATGCAAAAATCCTTAATAAGATATTGGCAGAGGTATGCATAAGATCTTCAAGAATATCATACACTCTGACCAAGTGGGATTCATCCCAGGGGTGCAGGGATAGTTCAACATGCACAAATCAATAAATCCAATACACTATATCAATAGAGCCAGGAACAAAAACATATGCTCATCTGAATAGATGCAGAAAAAGCATTTGACAAAAATCCAACAGGCATTTATGATAAAAACCCTACAAGAAATAGGAATAAACGGTGTCTACCTCAATCTGATGAAAGCCATCTATGAAAAACCAACAGCTAATATCATACTAAATGGCCAAAAACTGAAATCTTTCACACTAAAATTAGGAACGAGACAAGGATGTCCACTATCACCACTCCTGTTTAATATAGTTTTAGAAATATTAGGCAAGGCAATTAGACAAGAGAAACAAATCAAAGAATAAAGATAGAAAATGAAGAAGTGAAATTGTCTTTATTTGCAGATGACATGATACTCTATATAGAGGACCACATGAACTCCACCAAAAGTCTTCTAGACTTAATAACCAAATTCTGTAAACTAGCTGAATATAAGGTCAACATGGAAATATCAATAGCTTTTCTGTACATGAAAAACAGATTCACTGAGCCAGAAATAAGGCAAATAATTCCCTTCATAATAGCATCCAAAAAACTGAAATACCTAGGAATAAACCTAACAAAAAAAATCAGACTCTTTTCTGAAAACTATATTACTCTGAAAAGAGAGACTGAAGATGATATCACAAAATGGAAAGAAATCCCCTGCTCCTAGTTAGGAAGGATCAACATAGTGAAAATGGCCATACTTCCAAAACTGCTGCATAGATTCAATGCAATCCAATTGAAGTCCCAGCAACATACATAATGGACCTGTAGAAAACAATCCAAAAATTTATTTGGTACAAGAAGAAACCCATAGTAGCAAAAGCAATTCTAGGTAACAGAGACATTGCAGGGGGTACTGAAACCACCAACTAGAAAATATACTACAAGACTACTGTGATAAATAACACCATGTTATTGGCAAAGAAATAGACCTGAGGACCAGTGGAACAGATTAGGAGATGCAGAAACATTTCCAGACACACTCAGACACCTCATCTTTGACAAAGGAGCCAAATACCCTCACTGGAGGAAAGATATTCACTTTAATATTTGGAGCTGGGAAATTTGGCAAACTTGCCAAAGATTAAAACTAGACCCATATTTCTTACCATTCACTAAACTAAAATCAAATTGGATTAAAGATCTAAATATCAAAACAGAAATGCTGAACCGGTGGGATCAGAGGGTAGGTAAAACTCTTGAATATGTTGGTGTAGGTAAAGATTTTATGTATAAAACCTCAGTTGCCCATGAACTAGCACAAACAATCAGCAAGTGGGATCTCTTCTTATTAAAAAGTTTCTGCACAGCAAGAGTAACCGCCAACAGTGTGAAGAGACAACACATAATTTGGGAAAAAATTTACACCAAGTGTCCCTCAGAATAAGGTCTACTATCTAGAATATATAAAGAACTTCAAAACATCAGCTCTCCCAAACTTAAAGAACTAATCCAAAAATGGACATCTGAAATGAACAGACATTTCTCAGACAAAGAAGTAGAAATAACAAATAAACATATGAAAAAACGTTCAACATCACTGGTCATTCGATAGATGCAAGTGAAAACAATGCTGAAATTCCACCTCACCCCAGAAAGAATACCTGCTGTCATGAAATCAACCAATAACAAATGCTGACATGGCTGTGGGCAAAGAGTAACAATGCTCCACTGCTTGTGAGAGTGTAGACTGGTTCAACCACTGTGGAAATCAGTATGGAGATACCTCAAAGAACTATGACTGGAAGTCCCATTTGACCCAGCTATTCCCCTGCTGGGTATCTTCTGAAAAGAATGAAAAGAATCATACCACAGTGATATATGTGCACCCATATTCATAGAAGCACAGTTCATAATAACTAAAGCTTGGAAGTAGCCCAAATGCTCATCAACTGGAGACTGGATCAAAAAAATGTTGTTTTATTTTTTTGTTTTTTATAAAATGGAGTACTACTCAGCCACACAAAAAAACAAGAAATTGGAGACATTTACACCTAAATGGATGCAAATTGAGGTGATATTCTTAAGTGAAATAAATAGGACACACATGTGTAAATACCAAACAGTTTCTCTACTGTGAGAATCTGAAAGTGTAAATAAGCATTAAAAGGTATAGTAGATAAAGTTAAATAGTAAGAAAATGGGCAAAGGGGAAGAGGAAGTGGGAGGGGCAGGGGAAAGGAAAGAAGGGAATGGAATTAATATGAGAAAATGAAAAAATGGAAACAAAGTCTTTGTAAATAAGTAGGAATGGAGGGGTTGAAGGGAGGGCAGGTGAATGGGGAAAAAATAAGTACCAGGAGAGATAATGTAAACGAGCAAACTTCCAATGATGAATGTCATTGTATTGTGTACTTAAAATGTACCTATAAAATAATTTTTTTAAAAAAAGAAATATGGCAAGCAAAGTTTGTTCTTACATTCATTGTTCTGTCTTTTCACTGTATTAACTATTTCTTTTGCTGTGCAGAAACTTTTTAATTTGATCACATCTTGCTTATTGATTCTTGGTATTATTTATTTTACTTCTTGGGTCCTATTCAGGAATTCTTTTCTTGTGAATACGGTTTCAAGTGTATTTTCATTCCTGTGAATATTTATGAATGTTAAAAACCTTAATGTAAAAACTTATATGGACACATGTATTGGCATTAGGATGTTTTGCAGTACAACACAATGAGTTTTTTTTGAAAAACATGTAATATTGCAATCAAAATTTGTTGCACTAATCCAATTTTAGCCTCTACTTCTGTTTATCTTACAATAATGTATGGAATTATGTTTAGTACTGACACAGGTAATTTATCATAAGAACATCACTCATGGACTGGGGATGTAGCTAATTTGTTTTGCACCTGCCTCGAAAGCACAAGATCCTGAATTCAATCCCCTTTACCAGGGGAAAAAGTAAAAAATGAAAGACTGTTCACTACAAAAATAATCCTTTGTCGATATGAGTAGCATGTATCCTGTTTTCATGAAGATGCATAATCACAAGTGAGAGGTATAGGGATGGGGATGTATCATTCTCAGGCCCAGCATTCAACTCAAGACAGAGGTGTCTTCTGGGTTATCCATGGAGAGATCGCCTATTAGTGGATCAGGCAGAGGGCATGCAGCTTTCTGTTTAGGGCATCTTGGTGGGTATGATGCTGGTATGTCCTGCAACCACCTGGTGTGATAGTCACCTTTGCACTACTTTAAAATGTACTTGAGATAATCAACTTAGAGAAAACTTTATTTTGGTTTGAGCTTTTGGTGGGTGCCTGGTCTCATTGCGTTTCAGGCAGGATGTGGGAGTGTATTTTGACAAGGAGCAAGTGGCAGACTAATGCTGTTCAGATCATGGCATCTGGAAAGAGAGGAGGGATGGTTCTGTTTACAGTATCTCCTTCTGAGGCATGGCTGTAGTACCTAACTTCCTTCTAGTTGGCTCCACCTGTTACAGATGCCAGGATCAGTCAAGATTCAGAAACTGGGGAAAAAGCTTTTAACACATGGGCCTTTGAGAATATTTCAGATCCAAACTACTGTTCAGGAACTGGTGGCTGTGAGGAAAATAGCATGAAGAAGAGGCCAATTCATGCAGGGCTCAATGAAACCCTACCCTGCACACCCTTGTGAATTCATAGTAATGTACAGTAACTCTCTTTGTTATTCAAGCATATTAGCATAAAGATTTATTTTTCTTATGAGAACTGGAGGCATTCTTTCCAATGAAGTTCAAAATCTCCAATATCTCAAAAGCACTTCAAAGCATTCACATAATATAAATGTGGGAATTCAATGAATAATGAAGCTGAACCAGGGAGAAATTACTATGACCTCAGAAGGGTCCAGTTACTCGGAAAATCTCAGTAATTACTTAAATATGTATGGAAGTTCAGATCATTAGCTTGATTTGGGTTAAAACTCACAAAGTATGACTCCAACTTTGGAATCATGCAAAATCATGCAGAAGGTCATCTCTAGACATCAACAAAGACTCATACTTATCCATGTTCCATCTAGTACTCCAGCACTGCATTTTCTGAAAGAAATATAAAAATAATTATGGAACTTGAAACCTTAATTCATGTTTATTTCCAAGCAGTTAGAGCAACACAATAGAGTTTAGATATGGAAATAATATGCCAAATATCACAGAATTGAATGAAACTAAAGAAACTTAAAGTACAAGTTTAAATGCACTTAGGCATCATTTTTTTTTTCTGTACCAGGGATGGAACTCAGGTCCTTGCACTTGCACAGCAGGTGACAAAACCACTGAGCTAAATCCCTGGCCCATGCTTAGGCATCATATTACACAGTTGTCTTGAAAGGCCTTGGTGACATAAATGTCAGGTTTTGGGTCTCACCAGCATTCTTGTCCCTTTATCACATTCTAAAAACCCAAACTCAAAGTGAATGACACATGAACATAAAAGGTTTCTGAGTAATGAGATGCCTCAGAGCTATCTTAATTTCTCTGTTCCTCAAACTGTAGATAAAGGGGTTCATCATTTGAGGGATCACAATGTACATCACCGTAACCACTGCATTCATAGTGGAAGTGTCAGTAATGGCAGGACTGAAGTACACACCAAAAGCTGGTCCATAGAATAAGGAAAGGACAGAGAGGTGAGACCACAGGTGGAAAAAGCCTTATACCTTCCTCCCACTGAGGACATTCTGAAAACAGAGGAGACAATTTTAATGTAAGAGAAAATAATTCCAGCAACAGGAACACCAAAAAATATGTTTCCTGCTGAATATATCAAAAGGGTATTTATAAAAGTATCAGAGCAAGCAAGCTTGAATATCTGAGCAAGGTCACAGAGGAAGTGAGGGATTTCCACATTTGTGCAGAAGGACAGCTGCAGCACCATCAGACTGTGGAGCAGGGTATGTCCAGTGCCAAGGAGCAAGGAGAGTAGAACCAGAAGAACACAGAAGTCAGGGGTCAGGATGACTTGGTACTTTAGGGGCTGACAAATGGCCACATAGTGGTCATAGGCCATCACTGAAGGAAGACAACTTTCTAAACCAGCAAAAGCCAGGGCAAAAGTGATCTGAGAAATGCACCCTGTGTAGGTGATGCTCTGATCCTGTGATTAGATGTTCACCAGCATCTTTGGTATGGTGGTGGTGCCTATACAGATGTCATTGAAGGACAGGCTGGAGAGGAAGAAGTACATGGGTGTATGGAGGTGGGAGTCAGAGCTGAAGGCCAGGATGATGACTAGGTTTCCAAGGATGGTGACCAGATACAGGGCCAGGAACAGGCTAAGGATGACAGGCTGCAGCTCTGGATCATCTGTCAGTCCCAGGAGAAGAAATCCTGAGACTGCTGTTTGGTTTTTGCATTTCGTATTTTTGGTGAAACTGTGGAAAGGATGAGGAGAAAATAAAATTTAAAAAGTATTTTGTTTATAAGCTCCAGTATGTTTTGTGCATGATATAATGAAAAATTCTAAGTATTACCCTGGATGTGTGTTATACATGATTTGGGAATGAGGATTTGAATTATATGTTGAGGATGTATTATGAGGGAATTGAATATTTCTATAGCTTTTTAAACAATGTCTTAAAACAATATCGTTTCGAGTTACATTGTAAATCCATGTGAATTTTCAGCTCATTCCCTGATCCCATTCTCGCTCCACTTCTCTTTCATCTAATTTCCATTTCCTTTATTAAACACCCATAAATTTTCAGAATTTTGGCAAGTATTGGAATTGTGATAAAGTATAATACATGGATTGTTCTTTGTAAAGAGATCCTGCCTTAAAACAAAAAGAAATATGACAATGAACTTGTCAAATCTATCTTCCAGTGCAGCACTTTTCAATCTTTTTTGACACCAAGGATAAGTTTCATGGAAGACAATTTCTTCTTAGACTGGTAGGTGGGTAGCTTGGCATGGTTCAACCCATTATATTTACTGTACCTTTTAAATTATTATTACTTTGGAATATATAATCATATCATTTTACAATTCACCATAATTCAGAGTAAGGAAAATAAAATCATTGGCAGGCCTCATGCTGACTAAAATAAGGGTTGAATTCTGACATAAAATGTGCCACCACGTGCAGCTTAACTGTCAGCCACTGCTTACTTATAGGTTTCGATATGAGCATGTAAGCAATTGATCTATCATGCTCTATGTGAGGTCAAAGCTTATATCTGCTAATTTTAATCCCTATTTGCATCAATTTTCCAGCATTAGCCTTACCACCTAAACTCTACCTCAAATCATGAGGCATTAGATTCTCTTAAGGAACACACATGTAGATCCTCACACTCACACATTCCTAGTTCCTTGCACGCACACACCTAGGTCCTCTCACACACACACACCTAGGTTCTAGTATGCACAGTTCGCAGTGTGAGTTTTTGCTCCTATGAGAATTTACCACTGCTGATCTCACAGGAGGCAAAGCTCAGGTGGTGACATAGAGGATGATGCTTGGCTATAAATACAGCAGATGATTTGATCTCTACCTTCATGAGTCAATTCCTAACAGGGCCTGGACCTGCCCATGAGCCAAGGTTGAGACTGTTCTTAATCAATGGTTTTTAATTTGGGTTAAACTCACTGTCACCTGAGTGGCATGTCAATGTACAGATTAGACAATTTATGGTTTAGCCCCATGGACCCATGAAGACATGTCCTTGAAAATGTACACACAGTTTTGAAAACACTTGGGGAAAGCTCTAGTTGTCCAGAGTGCTCAGTTGAGTCTTTTGACTAATTCCTGCTAGTAGAGAGCTAGGGTCTGTATGTTCGTGTAGTGCTTGTTAATTTCATGTACAGTTGAAATAATTTCTTTATGAAATAAGTCCCTAAATTTTCCCTTGCTTTTAAGGTGTTCCATCAACTATGCATTAAGTGAATTGCTGCATGTCGAAGACAGCCATTGAGATCCACATGAGAAATTATTAGAAAACTTGGCTTTTAGAGTTGAAGCTCCTAGAGCCTCTCTTGGAAACACAAGTGATCTCGCTTAGATATTAATTCTAGAAGAAGCTGGGTCACCATGTTGACAACATTTTGTCCCCATCCTATGGGAAATTATTTCAATAATGAGTCCAGAAATGTATACTTGTATAAGATTAAAATGCAAACAAAGTAATAGCTAAATGATAAAAAGAGTGAAATTCAAAGGCTCTACAAAAAAAGACAAAAATAGAAACACTTTCTTGCATTCTAGAAGACAGAGACTTAGTAAATAACACAGAGACAAATATTCAGACATCCTAATAAGAGTGCCTATTGTGAGCATTGCTTTGTATTTCCTGGTGAAGACAGAAGCAACTACATCAGCGATGATCATTTGGTGTAAAATGAGACTCACAGGCTCTGAAATTAATTCATCATCTAGCAGTTACTTTTAGGATGAATAAAATCTTCAACTGAATATTGCATTTGTGTAATGGAAACTACTTATTGGGTGTGTTCTTACTCTTAGCTCCAGCATGGTGATATTTTAACAATGTGTGCTTCTTCAACATGCACTGTATATATGTTAAACACATAATTTTTATTCTGCAATTGTACCTCTAAATCACAGGGTTGCTTAAAATCCTCATTTCAAGGATGTGAGAAATCAATAAAAACAGCCTGTAGGACTGGCCTTCAATAGAGTTTTTCAATCTTTTATGTATATGTGTACATGTGGACATGTGTATGTCATGAGGAAGAGTGGATGGCGCTTTTTACCTATCAAAAAACAAATGATCACTTAGAGTAGTAGAGAAGAGAGAAGAAGGAGGCAGGAAATCTTCATCGTGAACAATGTTAATGCCAGTGAAGGATGTATATGCTCAAACTACCTTTGGGATTTTTCATTAAGAAGAAGAGTAAGGAAACTAATATCAATGATTCCAATATTCACAGTGCTCCTACATATACTAAAACATGTAGAAATTTAAATGAATTAAATAATAAAAGAATGAGACATATGATTAACAAAGGTAATGAATAACTCAGGAAATATTGGAAAATGCTACATGAGAAAAAAATTAAATTTAATCAAAGCTGTGTATGTGAGTAAATTTTCCATATGGATTATCCATCCATGACAGAAATTGCAGAGATTTTTGTATTCCTGGCACCTCTTAGCAAACATCAACACTATCACATATTTCACCTTTTTTCTTTAGGTATTTTATTGAGAGAAATAATAGATTATTTAAAGCCCCTCAGTAAATATTCTTTTACAAATTTAATTTCTGTTTACTTCTGCAGGAGAACCATCATAATAAATTTACAGCTATCTTTCTCTCTGCATTTTCATTTTTGTAGTATTTTTCTTCTAAACAACATCTTCGTGGTATTGTACTTTTAAATGTTCATATAATGGAATCATATTGTACATGTGTACCATTCACAATTGATGTGCTTAACTTTTTTTATTTTCCTAATTAAATGTTGTCATATGTAGTCCTGCTTATTTGATGTTAATTATCAGATTTTTCCCTTATATTTTAAGGCCCAATTTACCTCTACTTTCTTTAACTTTTTGGTAAAATGGGTACTGCCTCTTACTGATGACTACATGTAAAATTAGGAACCACGCATGAGGGATATCACCAAGATGCTCTGCCTTTGCAAATGAAGAATGAATTGGTTCACCAAGGTGGTGAATTGGGGACATGTCTCATTTTATTACTTCATATAGAAAGACCTGAATAAATTCAGCACAGTAACGACATTGGTTAACTGTAGGAGGGTGATGGATTTTCGTGTTGTGAGTGCTGTGATTTATGCAATTTCTCCTGTTCTTATTAGCAGGAAACATGAGGACTACAGGGCTGCTTGCGGAGCTTCTATCTCTGCTTCCTTATCCAGAGTCCTCACAACCCCCTTACACAAAAGTACAGAAAATCTCTGCACGGTGATGAAACTACTCTAAAATATCTACACTCATGTTCTGATAATAAAGGAAGAGAGTTTGGATTACCTGGAAGATTTCTGTGACAAAGGTGCTCACTAAATCACCTGCATGTGGAAGCCCAATGATCTGTCCTCAGGAAGGGTGTATTCACAGACTGACTCAGTGGGATCTGCACCAGGAGAATCCATCTCTGGCAGAAAGCACAGCTGTTGCCACCTGTCTGGGCTAGACTTTTGAATGAGATTTTCACAGCATGACTCCCTCGTGTTTTATATCCCCCAGGATTCAATAACCAGAGCTCCTCATTAAGCATAAAGTAAGCAGAAACACTAATCTCATATTGGTCCCAGGGGCACATATCTTTAAACACCAACTCTATAGAAGATAACTATTCAAGATAACTAATTTTGACTCCTGAGGCCAGCTATACATTACCCAGGTCTCTCTACCATTTCTGCTTGAATCCCCAACACTAACTTTGCTCCCATAATCTAATGAAATTCGGTAATAAACTCATACCTTCCATTTTAGCTCTTTTTTATCTACTTCACCATTTAAAATATTTTAGTATTTTATTAGTATATTTTAAAAATTAAATTTATTAGTACATTTTAAATATACATAACGATTCACATTCACCATTGGGAATTTGTTCCTTTACATGAAATATCTTAATTTCTCTTTCTTCCCGTTCCCCTTCCCTCCCTTCTACCTCTCTTCCCCTTCTTATTTACAAATGATTTGTTTCCAAAACTGAAAGCATAAATATGGACCACAATGTATATTAGATATTATGAAAGATGAAGAAAATTTTCAAATGATAAAGGGAACTGGGGGGAGGGAGAAAAGGAAGGAAGAGGAAAAAATGAGAAAACATTAGTACAGGTTTGCAGTACAAGCACTTTGCAATTATGTATATGGTGCATAGATATTTATGATTGTCATCTTTTCCTGTTGGATTGTTCCTGCAATTATGTGTATGCACATAAAGTAACTTCTTTATTTTAATCTACTTTTCTCCCCGTCCCTTCTCTTCTAATTCCTTTTCTCCTCTTTTCATTCTTCTTGATATCATTAATCTTAGTTCATATTTATTGCATATAATGTCCACATTCATTGAGGTTATTAGGATTCGGTACGTGGCATATCCTCATATTACCCATTTTCTCATCCAATACCCTTTGCCCCTCATGCTGGGTCCCCTGGACCCCTTCCTATCTGTAAGAAATCCATCCCTTTGTCTCTTCTATTCACCCATTATGTTTCTCTTAGTTTGTACTTTACCTTACTCAAATAAGAAATACCATATAGCATTCAAATTTCTGTGTCTGATTTATTTCATTAAATATTATATTTTTCAGGTGCACCCATTTCCTTCAAATGTCTCAAATTTGTCTTTCTTTATAGCCAATTAGTATTCCATTATACAGACAGATCATATTTTCTTTATCCAATCATCTCTTGTAGGGTATGTAGGCTGCTTTTGGGATTTAGCTATTATGAATTGTGGTACTGTAAACATTGATATGCATATATTACTGTAGTAAACTGTGTTAAACTTTTTAGAGAAGATATCTACAAGGGGTATAACTGGGTCATATGAAGTTTCTAATATTAGTTCTTTGAGAAATCTCCATACTGATATCCATAAATGTTGTACTAGTTTACATACCCACCAATAATGTAGAAAGGTACCATTTTCACCACAGCCATGTCATCATTTGATTTTTTTGTTCCTTAAGTATGATGGTTATATTTTAGTTATGCAATATGCCGACATACATCATTGGGAATTTGTCCCTTTGCATGATACATCTTGGTTCTTATTTTTGCCCATTCCCCTGCCCTCCCTTTATCCCCTCGACCACTCCCTATTAAAGTCTTTGATTTTTTTTTAACTTTCTGATGATTGCCTTTCTTGAGTGAGAAGGAATCTACTATAGCTTCTATCTACATGACCCCCAAAGCCACATGTCATCATTGCTGGGGGTTTTCAGAAGTGCCTGGATCTAGAGTGTGTGATGGTGGGATCAAGGGTGTGAAGTTGAGATTGATTCATGGTGCAATGCTAAGATTATGGCTGCCCCACTTTGGGTATGAGAGCTATCCCCACACAAGAGTGGATAACCTGGATAGAATATAATGGATAGGATATCAGCACTGCCTCTTCACTACTTTCCTGCTTTACTGCCCACCATGAGCTGTTTCTGCTCTGTGATGCCCTTCTTCCATGTCACCCTGCCTTGGAACAGGCCAACTATGAACTGAAACCTCTACAAACTGTGACCTAAGTAAATGATTCTTCCTTTAACTTTGAGTGTCAGGTATTTTAGCTCAACAATGACAATAATTAACTAAGACAGAATTTGGTATCAGAGAAGTTGGGTAATTGCTATACCTAATCATGTGCTTCCCGAGCCTTTGGAACTGGCTCATAAGAGTTTGGAAGGGTTTGGAGATGACCACTGAAGAAAGAGCCCTGAAATGCCTCAACCTATATGTGATGGGAGATTCTGGTCAGAGCTCAAAAGAAAAGAAGTCTGATCATAATCCTACCAGTAAAGACCAGGCTCAGCAGGTTTCTGCTGGGAAAGACTACTTTGGCTGTTGGACTGCAGATGATGTGCACTATCCCATGACAGAAATTTTGTCTGCATTTTGCTCTTGTCCAGAGACTTTCCTTGAGACTGAAATACAAGGCAGTGGACTAATTAATCTCCTAGAAGAAATTTAAAGGCAGTCTAATCTTGAGGCCATGGCATGGCTACTGTTGGGGGCTTTCAGCTAGATCTATGATGACAACCAAGAGCAAGGAGCCCAGTAGAATGCTTTAAAATATTTTGAGATTGGCCAGAAAGGAAGCTCCAGTAAAGTTGTGGCCTGCAAAGATGAAAGAGAGAAGAGATTGCTTGCTGAAAGGAAACAGGACAATAGAAAAGATGCCCTGGGGACATCACAAGAGCCAGCAAGACTGCACACCATGTAGCCTCAGCATTGCAAATTTGAAAGGCTTTCCTTTGATAAAAGAGCCAGAGAGTATTATGTTTCAGAATGATGGTGCCTAGAAGATTTTTCATCTGAATTTTGTTCAGAGTGTTCAGCAATGCAGGCACTTTATCCCTCCAGGCAAGAGAGAAGAAAGCCTGGGTAATGCTCTAGCTGGTGGTAGAACTTGACATCGTGCACAGGGTGCTGGCTTTAGGTGCATGCAGAATGCAAGAGATGTGGGGTCAGGAAGGCTTCCACTCACATTTCAGAAGGCTGGGGACACCAGGTAGTGTGCCCCTGAGAGGTCCTTTTGTGAAGCTGTGAGTATTAAAACAAAGATGCAATGGAGACCCCAGAAGTTTGGAGAAGCCAGGAATGTGGATTGTCTGAAGAAAACTATGAGAAGGGAGAAAAGCCGGCCCAACAGAGAAGGCAGAGAATCTATGGGAGCTACAACCACTGGTGGTGCTGTAGGACCAGAGCCATACAAGCCCTTTGGAGTTCATATCCTCACATTTATTGCCCTGGATTGTGGATATGGAACTATAGGACTTAATATATGCCTTGCTGGGTTCTGCTTTGGTTTGCTTCTTTTTTATCTCTGTATTTGTTCCTTGTGAAATGGAAATTTCTGTGCCACCATATGTTGGAAGTGTTTTGTAGGGAACAGGGAAAGGGGACTTTACTTGAACCTCTGCAGTAAGTCCTAGTCTCCTGAGAGCCATGGCAGCAGAAGGTGAATTACAAGAAAGGCAGAAAAATGAGACTGAGAAGAAGCTGAGCTTTGGGTCTGATCAGTGCTGCTCTGGGTGGCAAAGACAAAAGCCCTTAGCTTACTGTACCTTTTATTCAATACATTGGGAGAAACAAATTCAACAAATGACTTGCAGAGAGTTCAGTACATCCACGTAAACAAGATGTAACAATCCAAGAACAATGAGGAACTGAGTAGATGTTTGTTCCTCCCAGGATGTTTTCAGCTCCCAAGGTGTTTCCTGTCCTGGAGAATTACAGCATCACCAGATCATTGCGGTCTCACTTGTGACTGGAGGCCAAAATGGAATTATGTCTCAGAATTCCATAGCTAGGCTGTAGGCAGGAGAATTAGGCTAACCAAATGATTTTACCCTAAATTTATGTAGCATTGCTCCCGACAGTGTTTAACTCTCTGTTTATTTGCACAGGGGCTTGACGTTTACCTTAAATCTCAGAGAGACTTTGGACTTAGACTTTTCAGCAATACAGAAATTGTTAGGACTTTCACAATTTAGAGATGGAGTAAAGGCCATTTGCTTAAAGGTACATACATGAGTCTTTGAGGGAGCCAGAGAAAAATGTCATGACTTGCATTTATGTATCCCCCAAAGCCTGTGACATGCCACCCTCACTTGGAGTCAGCCAATTATGAACTGAAACCTCTATAAACTTTGAACTAAATGAACCTTTCCTCCTTTAACTTTGAGTGTGGAGTATTTTGTCTCAACAAGGAGAAAAAATAACTAAGACAGAACCTTAGCATTTTTTAATTTGTATCTCTCTAATGTCCAAGGATGGTGAATAATTTTTTACATCTTTGTTGGCCATTTATAATGCTACCCTATGAAGTGTCTGTTCATTTCACTTCCCCAGTTCTTGACAGGGTCTTTGACTTTAGATGGATGTTTTTGAAATTTTTATATATTCTAGATTTCAGTACTTTGTCTGAGGAGCAGCTGGCCAAAAAAATGCCCATTCTGTAGGCTTTCTCTTCACCCTACTTCTTTTTTTGGTACAGCTTTTTAGTCTGGTATCATTCTTGCTGTTATTTCTTGTGTAATTGCAGTTCTATATAGAAAATCCTTTTGTAAACCTATGGCTTCAAGTGTTTTACCAGTTTTATCATCCACTAGGTTTAATGTTTCTGTTTTAATATTTAGATCTTTGATTCATCTTCGTTTTAATTTGTTACATGGTGAGATACTGTTCCAGTTTTAATCTTCTGCAAAGAGTTTTCCAATTTTCCCAAAACCAGTTGTTGATTAGTCTTTCCTCCAATATATTGTTTGGGCCTCTTTGTCAAAGATAAAATAGCTGAATGTGTCTGGGGATGTTTCTGTATCCTCTCTTCTGTTCCTTTGGTCCATGTATATGTTTTGCTCTAGAAGCATGTCATTTTTAATGACTATCGCTTGTATTACTTGTATCTATTGTAGTACAGCTTGAAGTCAGTAACATGTACCTTCTTATCATGAATATTCTTAATCACAACTAAAAGGAATAAGGATACAGGAGTATCGCTTTAAGGCCAGGCCCACCATTCAACTCAATACAGAGGTGTCTTCTGGGTTATCCATAAAGAGATCTCCTATTAGTGTACCAGGCAGAGGGTACACAGCTTTCTGCTTAGTGCATCTTGGTTGGTATGATGCTGGCATGTTCTGCAGCCATCTGGTGTGGTAGTCATCTTTGCATTTTTAAAAAAAGTACTTGAGATAATCAACTTAAAGAGAGAGAAGACTTTATTTTTCTTTGAGCTCTTCATGGGTGGCTGGTCCCATTGGATTTGAGGCAGTGATGTGGCAGAGTGTTTTGACAAGGAGAAAGTGATGAACTAATGCTGTTCAGCTCATGGGATCTGGGAAGAGTGGAGGGATGGTTTTGCTTTCCACTGTCTCCTTCTGGGGCATGGCTGTAGGACCTAACTTCTTCCTAGTTGGCTCTGTCTGTTACAGATACCAGGACAAGTCAAGCATCAGAAACTGGGAAACAAGTTTTTATCACATGAGCCTTTGGGGATGTTTCAGATCCAAACTATAGCAGCCAGGGTCTATGAGGAAAACAGTGCTAAAATGAAGCTACCTCATGCACAGCTCAGCGAAGCCCTCACTTAAGACACTCTTCACTCATGTAAGAATTTTTTTGTCAATGTATTTCATTCTGAGTAACTACTTTGAATGTAATGATATACAGTATACTAACTATTGCTATTCTCTTATTTTGCTATATTTTAATTTTTAATAAAATAAAATAACTCTGTAGCCCAAGAATATGAGTGTAAAAATTTATTATTCCTATGAGAACTGAGCTTATGTTGCAGTAGAAAATCTAAAATGTCTCAAAACACCTCAACTCTAATTGTGTGAACTAAATAAATAATGAGTCAGAGTATACAAAACATTTGTATGAGTTCAGAAGGGTATAAATGTCTGAGTAAACTCTCATCAGTTACATAATCATGTAGAAACTGCATTTTAATACCCTCTTATTGGATGAAATACACATGGCTCTATCTGTGGAATCATGCAGAAGCTCCTCTCCAGATATTAACACATCCATCCTTTCTTGTCCCCAAGCTTGTTCTAGCCAACAACTCCAACGTTCCTTTCCCTGAAGGTGATCTTAAATATTTGCTAAAATTGAGGTCCCAATTCACATGTTTCTTCTAAGCCATAACAGCAACAAAATACAATTTAGACATTGAATTCATCTACCAAACATCACAGAATTGAAAGGATCAAAAAGAAGCTAAAAGTACAAGTTGTAATTTACCTAGACATATTATTATGAAGTCATTTTGGAAAACCTTGGTGAGATAAGAGTTGGGTTTTCTGGCTCACCTGTATTCTTGTCACTTCTTCACATTCTAGTAATCCTATCTCAAAGAAAATGACACAAGCATATAAGAGGCTTCCCAGTAATGAGATGCCTCAGAGCTATCTTCATTTCTTTGCTCCTCAAAATATAATAGAGTTCATAATTTGGAGGGATCACAATGTACATCATTGAATCCACTGCATTCTTGATGGAAGACTTAGTTATGCCAGAACTCAAGTACACAACAAACCTTTGCAATAGTATAAAGAAACAAGATAGAGATCAGATACACAGATGCGAAAAGCCCCATACTTTCCACCTACTGATGATATTTTCAAAATAGAGATGACAGTTTTAGTATAATAGATAATGATTCCAACAATGGGAATACCAAAAATATGCTTCATGTTGAATATATTAGAATGGTATGTATAAAGTTATCAGAACAGGTGAACTTGATGACCTGAGAAAGTTCAGAGCAGAAGTGTGGCATCTCCATGTTTGTGCAGAAGGAGAGCGACAGTGCCATCAAACTGGATAATGCATATAGAGTGCTAAGGAGCAGGGAGAGAAGAGCAAGAAGGACATAGAAGTCAAGGGTCAGTATGACCTTGTACCTTAGGGGCTGAAAAATGGCCACATAGTGTTCATAGGCCATCATTTCAAGAAGACAACTTTCAGCACCTCCTGAAGACAAAGGAAAGGTGATCTGAGTGAGCCTATATACATGATGCTCTGATCCTGTGCTTGGATGTTTGCCAGCATCTTTGGGATTGTGGAGGTGCTTATACAGATGTTAGTGAAGGACAGGTTGGAAGGTAAGAAGTACATGGGGGTGTGGAGGTGGGAGTCAAAGCTGATGGCCAGGATTATGAGCAGGATTCCCAGGACCATGACCATGTATATGGTCAGGAACAGGCTGAAGAAGAGGGGCTGCAGTTCCAGATCATCTGTCAATCTCACAAGAATAAACTGTGAAACAACTTTCTGGTTTTGGAATTTCATGTTGTTGAAGAATCTATGGAAAAGTAGGTAAAAATAAAATAAAACAAAAGATTTTTGAGTGACCAGTCACATCTCTTGGGTATGACAGAAGTAGAATGCTTTATACCACTATAGATGCCCATTATACCTCATATGGCAATGCAGACTAGCATTCTATGTTTAGCAGGTACTCTAGATAAAGTTAATATTTCTAAAATGATTTTGCAAGGCCTTACAACAAAGAAAAATTTCTGATTCACTTGTAAATCACAGGTAAATATTCAGATCTTTTTTTCTGATCCTTGTCTCTATTCAATTTTCTTTTCTCTTTTTTTCTAATACAGTTTTAGAACACCCACACTTTTTCAGAATTGAAACTAGTCCTGAAATTGCAGTGAAATATAAGACATACATATTTCTTTGTAATTAATTCATGCTCCAAAACAAAAAGAAATATGAGAATGTATTTACCTGTTCCATGTTCCAGAGTAGAAGTTTCCCATCTTTTTATACCAGAGAAAAATTTCTATGAGGACAATTTGTCATCAGATTGGAGAGAACACAGACATGCTGTTTCTAAGATATTATTTTTTTTGTATAATTCATTCCTATTTTAACTACATTGTAGTAAACTGTCATCACATGCAGCTTAATTGTCATTTTATTCTCACCAGTAGTGTCTCTTTTGGGGGGATGCATCAGGTGTATAGTGATTTCCTGTGATCTCATATGACTCAGCTGGCTTAAACTCACAGGTAGACTGATGTTTTGTCCCATTTGTACTCAAGAGAGCTGGTTAATAATGACCGTGAGAAGGTGCAGGACTTGAACCTTTTAAAGCTTTACTTCTTTTATCAGCACTTCTGATTTTATAAACAGTGAAGCTCTTCAACCCCTTTCCTACCCAAATATACTGGTAAACTTTGGAATAGTATGGCTTCAAGGGACCTAGACATTTTTAATGATGCTTTGAAGCATCTCATCAGGATCAACTATCCAGGCCCCACCAAACCCCACCACACACTCACCAGTATGGTTTTGATGAGTCTGTAAACAATAGATTTATTATGATCTCTGTACAGTCAAGCCTCTCTGCTAATTTTCATCCCTATTTGCATGTATTCCACACCACTAGCATTAGCAACTCAACTCTACCTGAGATCATCAGGTATTAGACTCTGTTACAGAGCATGCAGCCTAAATCCCCTGGATATGATATCCACAGCAGGGTTTGATCTCCTTTGAGAACCTAATCCCACTGCTTATCAGAAAAGAGGCAGAGATCAGGTGTTAGTGTAAGCCATGGCCAGTGGTTTTAAATACAGATTAAACTTTGCTCCATTACCTGCTGCTCACCTCCTGCTGTGTGGCCCAATTCATAAAAGTCCATGGACCAGTCTGTGGCCCAGGGTTGGGGAACACATTTCTGGAACAATGGTCTCTAATTTTTGCAAGTTTCAGAATCATCTGAATGCTTGTCAAGTTGCAGCTGAGATAATTTATACTTTAGTCCATGTAACAATGAGGATGTACCATGGACAAAATGCAGACTCTTTGGCAAAAACTAGATTAAAAATCTGGCTGTCAGACTGCTGATTTGCCTCTCTAGATTAATCTCTGCTAATGCTCCTGAGTAGTACAGACAACTGGCCCTAAATATTTATGCAGTTATTATTTTCTTTGCAATTATAATAGGTTTATGTTGAAAGAATTCCCCATGTATTCCATAACTCTCAAAATATGTCATCTATATTCATGAAGTGAATTGCAGCATGTGGAAGGCAACCATTCTGGGGGACATGTGTAATTAATAGAAAACATTGCTTCTGAATTCTAAACACATTAGAGCCTGTTTTGCAAGCACAAATGATCTGTTTAGCAATTAATTCAAAGAGAAGCTATGTAACTATTTTGAAAACATTCTTCCCCATCCTAGGGGAATTTCTTCCATTAATGAGTTATGAAACATATAATTATATACAATTGGAAAGCCACCAAACTAATAGCTCAATGAAAGAAAGAATGAAACGTAGCACCTCATATGGAAAAGAAAAAAAGATTCTTGCTCCTAGGAGATAGAATATAACAAAATAACACAGACTATGAGAGACAGGTTTCCTAGTAGGAGAATCCCTTATAATCATTGCTTTTTCTCTAATGAAGAAGATAAAAGCAGTTATGTCACCAGTGGTCATTTGTTGTAATAAGAGAAACCCAGGCTCTGAATTGAATCCATCATCCAGGAGTTGCTTTTAGAATGGGTGAAAATCTCCTACTGGATGCTTTACTTTTATATAGTGAAAACTGGTAAATGAGTATGTTCATTAGCATGGTGATCTTTTAATAGTTTATGCTTCCCCAGAGCAAACTGTCTATATGTTAAACAAAGGATTCTTATTCTGTAATTATACTTCAAAAATCTCAGGGGTAAAATCTTCATGGAGATGTTGCAAGGATGAGAAATTAGTAGAGCATAATCACTCAGCATGCATATGCCTAAGAAGGACTCTCAGCTGACTTTTCCCATCTTTTATTTCTGTGTATGCATGAATGTGTGCATGATGATTCAAGTGTGAATATGTGTGTCTTCCATGAGCAAAAGCACATGGCACTTTTCTCCCATCAGAAGTAACTGATGGGATGCATAAATTGAGAAATCATAATATCAGTGAAGAATGTATATGCTCAAGCCAACATTGGGAATCTTCATATATATGTACATTTTAGGTATAAAATACATTTACATTTATCATTGGGTGTTTGTACCAGAACATGATGTATCTTAGTTCTTATTTTTTTCCCATTACCTGAGCCTCCTTCACCCCCTCCACCCTTCCCTATTTACACAGACATTGATTCCATTCTTTTTCATTCTCATAATTTTTCCTTTCCCTTCTTCCCTTTCCCCTTCTCCTCCCACCATCCCCAAACCCTTGGAACTTTTCCTATTTCAAATTATCAATTATTCATTTTAATCATTTTCATCCTTATTTACACTTTCAATTTCTCACACTAGAGAAACTATTCAGTATTTACACGTGTGTGTCCTATTTATTTCACTTAAGAGTATGGCCTCAATATCCATCCTTTGGCTATAAATGTCTCTAGTTTATCATTCTTTATGGCTGAGTAGTACTCCATTTTATAAAAAAAAAAACCACACACACATCTTCTTTATCCAGTTTCCAATCTATGGGGACTTGAGATGTTTCAAAGCTTTACCTATTACAAACTCTGCCACTATAAACATAGGTGCACACATATCACTGTGGTATGATTCTTTTAATTCTTTGGAGAAGATTCCCAGTAGGGGAATAGCTGGGTCAAATGGGACCTGTAGTCCTAGTTCTTTGAGGTATCTCCATACTGACTTCCACAGTGGTTGCACCAATCTACATTCCCACCAACAATGGAGAAGGGTTCCTTTCTTTCCACACCCACACCAGCAATTATTACTGGTTGATTTCTTGATAGCAGCCATTCTTTGTGGGGTGAGGTGGAATCTCAGTGTTGTTTTCATCTGCATCTCTCCAATGACCAGTGATGTTGAACATTTTTCATATATTTATTTGCTGTTTTTACTTCTTTGTCTGAGAAATGTCTCTTCATTTCAGATGTCCATTTTTGAATTGGGTCTTTGAATTTGGAGGGTCTGATTTTTTTCAGTTCTTTATATATTTTCGATAGTAGACCTTTTTCTGAGGTGCAGCTGCTAAAAATTTCTTCCCACATTGATGGTGGTCTCTTAGCTCTGTTGCTAGTTTCTCTTGCAGTGCAGAAGCTTTTTAATATGATGAAATCCCAGTTGTTGATCCTTTGTGCTAGCTCCCGTGCTACTGAAGATTTGTTCATAAAGTCTTTTCCTATGCCAATGTCATCAAGAGTTCTACCTAACTTATCTTCCAGCAAGTTTAGTGTTTCTGTCTTAATATTTAGATCTTTAATCCACTTCAATCTTACATTAGTGCAGGGTGATAAGTATGGCTCTAGTTTTAATCTTTGGCAGGTTGAAATCCAGTTTTTCCAACACCATTTATTAAATAGGCTATCTTTCCTTCAATGAGGGTGGTTGGCTCCTTTGTCAAAGATGAGGTGGCTGAGTATGTCTGGAATTGTTTCTGCATCTTCTAATCTATTCCACTGATCTTTGGATCTGTTTCTTTGCCAGTACTATTATGTTTTTATCACAGTAGCTTTGTAGTATAATTTCAAGTTGGGGATTGTGATACCCCCAGCCATGCCTCTGTTGCCTAGAATTGCTTTGGCTCTTCTAGGTTTCTTCTGCTTCCAAATGAATTTTTGGATTGTTTTCTCTAGTTCTGTGAAGTATATTGTTGGAATTTCAATCAGCATTCCATTAAATCTATATAGTAGTTTTGGAAGTATGGTCATTTTCACTATATTGTTTCTTCCTACACAGGAACAAGGGATATCTTTCCATTTTCTTATATCCTCTTCGATCTCTTTTTCAGAGAGCTGTAGTTTTCAGTGTTGAGATCTTTTGCTTCCTTTGTTAGGTTGATTCCTAGACATTTCATTTTTTTAGATGCTATTGTAAAAGGAATTATTTGCTGAATTTCTCTTTCAATGGGCCTTCTTTTCGTGTATAAGAAGGCTATTGTTTTCTGAGTGTTGACCTTGTATGCAGCTGCTCTACTGAATCTGTCAATGAGGTCTAGAAGACTTTTGACTGAGTTTTTTGGATCTTCTATGTAAAGTATCATATCATCAGCAAATAATGACAGTTTTACTTCTTCCTTTCCTATCTTTATTCCTTTTATTTCTTTCTCTTTTCTAATTGCTATGGTTAATGTTTCCAGAACAATATTGAACAGGAGTGGTGATAGTGGGCATCCTCGTCTTATTTCTGATTTTAGCATGAAAGTTTTCAGATTTTGAACATTTAGTATGATGTTGGCTGTTGGTTTTTCATAGATAACCTTCATTAGGTTGAGATAAAGACCTTCTATTCCAATTTTATGTAGCATTTTTATCATGAACGGGTGTTGGATTTTGTCAAATGCTTTTTCTACATCTATTGAGATAATCATGTGGTTTTTGTTCTTGACTCTGTTATATAGTGTATTACATTTATTGATTTGTGGATGTTGAACCATCTTTGCATCGCTGGGATAAATCTGACTGAATCAGGGTGTATGATCTTCTTGATGAGCCTCTGTATTCTGTTTGACAGTATCTTGTTGAGGATTTTTGCATCTATGTTCATTAGGGAGATTGGTCTGTAGTTCTCTTTTAGGTTTGGGTTTTTCCCTGGTTTTGGAATCAAAGTAACACTTGCTTCCAGGAATGAATTTGGAAGACTTGCTTCCCTTTCAATATCCTTGGTGAGTTTAAAGAGTAATGTCGATAGTTTTTCTTAAATGTCTTGTAGAATTCAGCAGTGAAGCCATCAGGACCTGGGCTTCACTTTGTTGGTAAATTCTTTATTGCATTTTCAATTTCACTCATTGTTTTTGGGGTGTTTAGAATTTTATATCTTCTTCATTTAATTTTGGCATTTTGTATGTATCCAGGAATCTCTCCATTTCTTCTGTGTTTTCCATTTTACTAGAGTACAGGTTCTCAAAGAAGGTATTGATAATTGTCTGGATTTCTGCTGGATTTGTTGTGTCTTCATCTTTTTCATTCTTAATTGCATGGATGTGAGCCTTTTCTTTCCTTTTTTTGATAAGATTGGCTAAAATTTTATCGATTTTATTTATTCTTTCAAAAAACCAACTCTTTGATTCATTGATATTTTGGTATCATTCTCTTAGTCTCCTTTGCATTGATTTCTGCTCTGATCTTTATAATTTCCTTTCTTGTATGAGCTTTGGGTTTTTTATGCTTTTCTTTTTCTAGGAGCTTGGGGTTCTGCATTAGTTTAACTGAGTTCTCTCTGTTGTCCTAATATGGGCCTTCACTGCTATGAATTTCCCATGTAGAACTGCTTTCATTGTGTCCCACAGATTCCTGTGTGTTGGACTGGCATTATCATTTACTTGTAGAAACTGTCTAATTTCTTCTTTAATTTCCTCTGTGACCCATTGGTCATTCAGGAGGGTGTTGTTCAATTTCCATATGTTTGTGGGAGTTTTGTGATTTCTTGTTATTGATCTCCAATTGTATTGCACTGTGGTCTGATAATATACAGGGGATAACTTCAATTCTTTTACATTTACTTAGATATGTCCTATGAGCTAGACTGTGATCTATTTTGGAGAATGACCTATGTGCAGCTGAAAAGAAAATCTATTCTGATTTTGTGGGGTGGAACACTCTGTAAACATCTATTAAGTCCAATTGTTCAATAGCTTGGTTCAATTCTAGAATTTCATTGTTAATTTTTTTGTCTAGATGATCTGTCTATTTGTGATAGAGGGGTGTTGAGGCTCCCCACTTCGACTGTACTACTGCTTATTTGGTTTTTCATGTCCATTGATATTTGTTTTGTATAGTTGGGGGCATTTGTATTTGGTGCATATATATTTAGGATTGTCATTACTTCCTCTTGGATTGTTCCCTTCACAAGTATGTAGTGACCATTTTTGTCTCTCTTAATCAGTTTTGGTTTGAAATCTACTTTGTCTGCAAATAATATTGCTAGGCTGCTTTTTTCTGTGTTCCTTTCATGTGGAGAACTGTTTTCCATCCTTTTACTTTCAGTCTATGGATTTCCTTTTGAGTTAGGTGGGTTTCTTGTATAAAGGATATTGCTGGGTTTTGTTTCTTAATCCATTCTGTCAGTCTATTTCTTTTGATTGGTGATTTAAGGCCATTAACATTGATAGTTATAATTGAAAGATACTGACTCATCCTTGTCATGATACTTTACTGTTGTTGGGTCTTTTATTTCTTATTTTCCCCCATTTCCCTTTAGTGTCTTTCCTTGCATTGTGCCTTCTCTCTTCTGGGCCTCATGGAGTTGTGACCTTCATTGTCTTTTTCTAGGATATTGCTTAAAATTGTTTGGAGTGCTGGTTTGGTGTTTGCAAAATTTCTCAGGTGTTCTTTGTTGTGAAAGTATCTAATTTCCCCATCAATTCTGAAAGATAATTTTGCCAGACACAACAGTCTAGGTTGGAGGTTATTTTCTTGTAGTGCTTGAAATATTTCACTCCAGACTCTCCTTGATTTGAGGCTTTGTGTTGAGAAATCTGCTGTGATTCTGATGGGCTTTCCTTTTTAGGTGATTTGTTTCTTTTCTCTAATTGCCTGTAGAATATTGTTCTTCTGTTGGGTTTCTGGGATCTTGACTATTATATGTCTAGGTGTAGATTTTTTTTGGTCATGGCTGGATGGAGTTCAATATACCTCACTTATCTCTATGTAAAATTCTCTACCTCTGTCTTGGAAGTTTTCTACTATTACTTCTGTGAATAGTTTTTTTTATGTCAATTGTACTTCCTTCTGTTTTTTCATAGAGTCCTATAGAGTCTTAAGTTATTCTTCTTTGCATCATCTAGCAGCTGTTGGATTGATTTCTCATGTTCCCTTACTATCTTTAAGAAATCTATGTTTTCATGGTCCTTAACTGCAATCCTGTCTTCTATATCTGGAAAAATTGGGTTGCAATTTGCCAAAGATTAAAACTAGACCTATATTTCTCACCATTCACTAAGCTACAATCAAATTGGATTAAAGATCTAAATATCAAAACAGAAAAGCTGAATCAGTTGGATCAGAGGGTAGGTAAAACTTTTGTGTATTATCTCAGATAAAACTTTTGAAGACAGTGGTGTAGGAAAAAGATTCTATGTACAAAACCTCAGTTGCCCGTGAACTAACACAAACAATCAACAAGTAGGATCTCTTCTTATTAAACAGCTTCTGCATAGCAAGAGAAAACACCAACAGTGTGAAGAGAAAACCCACTATCTGGGAAAAATTTTTCACCTGCTGTTTCTCTGACAAAGGTCTACTATCTAGAATCTATAAAGAACTTGAAAAAATCAGACCTCCCAAATTTAAAGATCTAATGCAAAAATGGGCACCTGAAATAAACAGACAGTTCTCCAACAAAGAAGTAGAAATAGCAAATAAATATATTAATATGTTCAACATCACTGATCTTTCAAGAGATGCAAATGAAAACAACACTGAGATTCCACCTCACCCCAGAAAGAATGGCTGCTATCAATAAATCAACAAATTACAAATGCTGGCATTGCTGAGGGGAAAGAGGAACACTTCCACTGCTGGTGGGAGTTTAGACTGGTGCAACCACTGTGGAAATAAGTATGGAGATACCTCAAAGAACTAGCACTAGAGGTCTCATTTTTCTCAGTTATTACCCTGCTGGGTATCTTCCCAAAGAATTAAAAGAATCATACCACAGTGATATATGTGGACCCATGATCATAGGATTACAATTTTAATAGCTAAAACTTGGAAGCAGCCCAATTTCCTATCATGTGAAGACTGGATAAAGAAAATCTGGGGTTTTTTCTTAATAAAAAGGAGTAGTACTCAGCCATAAAAAGTGAGAAATTAGAAACATTAATTACTAAATGGATGCAAACTTAGGCTATATTCTTAAGTGAAATAAATAGGACACACCTGTAAATACCAAATAGTTTCTCTAGTGTGAGAAACTGGAAGTGTAAATAAGGACTAAAAGGCAAAATAGATAATGTGAAATATAAAGAAAAGGTCCAATCAGAAGGGGAAGTGGGAGGGGTAGTGGATAGGAAAGAATGGAATGGAATTAGTTTGAGAAAATGAAAAAATGGAAACAAAGTCTTTGTAAATAGCTAGGGATGGAGGTGTGGAAGGGAGGGCAGGGAAATGAGGAACAAATATGAACCAAGAGAGATTATGTAAAGGTGCAAATTTCCAATGATGAATGTCATTATATTGAATACCTAAAATGTACCAATAAATTTAATTTAAAGAAGGAAATTGTTTTCTATAATGAGGTTCAAAATCTAATAATATCTCAAAAACACCTCAAACCATTGACATATAATTTCATTATGTGAATCAGAGAAACAATGACATCGATTAGGGGAGATGCTAATATGAATCCAGAAAGATACCGTTTCCTGAAGAAAGTTTCAGTAAACACTTAGTTACATATAACAGTCAAGTTCCTCAGCATCATGTGGGAGAAAACAATCATGGCTTTATCTATGAGACCACACAGAGTCCCATCTCCAGATATCAGTGCAGCATTCATTAAGTTCACCTAATCTAGGATTACCTCTCCAAAACTGATGCACAAAAAATTATTGAAACTGAGTACTCAATTCATATTTTAATTCAAATGAATCAGAGCAACACAATGAAGTTTAAAGGTTGAAATCATTTATTAAACATCACAGCATTGAATAATCAAAGGGAAGCACAAAGTACAATTTGAAATTTGCTTAGATATCTATGTGGACATTTTGGAAGATCTTAGTGACACAGAGCTAGGCTACTGTCCAGTCTGTATTATTTTCATTTTGTCCTAGTTAAAGATCATGACTGCAGCATATAAAAGGCTTCCAAGTAATGAGATGCCTCAGAGCTGTCTTCATTTCCTTGTTCCTTAAACTGTAGATAAAATTGTTCACCACTTGAGGATTCACAGTGTACACTATAGAAGCCACTGCATTCTTATTGGAAGAGTTACTCAAGGTAGAACTCCAGTGCACACCAAAACCTGTCCCATAGAAAAAGGAAACAACAAAAAGGTGAGACCCATGGGTGGAAAAAGCCTTATAACTTCCACCTACTGATGGCATTCTCAAAATACAGGAGACAATTTTAACATAAGAGAACATAATTCCAATGAGAGGAACACCAAAAAATGTGTTTGCTGCTGAATATATCAGCATAGCATTGATAAAAATATCAGAACAGGCAAGCTTGATGATCTGAGCAAGTTCACAGAAGTGTGGGATTTCCACTTTTGTGCAGGACAGTAGCAGTGCAACCACACTGTGAAATAGACCATGCACAATGCTCATAAGTAGGAAGGTTAGAATCAGCGGGACACAGAGGCTGGGGTGCATGATGACCATGTATCTCAGGAGATGACAAATGGAAACATTAGTCATGGCAATTAGACAAGAGAAAGAAATAAAAGGAATAAAGATAGGTAAGGAAGAAGTCAAATTGTCATTATTTGCAGATGACATGATACTCTATATAGAAGACCCCAAGAACTCCACCAAAAATCTTCTAGACTTAATAACCAAATTCAGTCAAGTAGCTGGTTAAAAGGTCAACACACAAAAATCAATAGCTTTCCTCTACACCAATGTCAGACTTACTGAGAGAGAAATAGGGCAAATAATTCCTTTCACAATAGCATCCAAAAAACTGAAATACCTAGGAATCAAAGACCTCTTCTCTGAAAACTATGGCACTCTGAAAAGAGAGATTGAAGATGATATCAGAAAATGGACAGACATCCCCTGCTCCTGGGTAGGAAGGATTAATATAGTGAAAATGGCCATACTTCCAAAACTGCTATATAGATTCAATGCAATTCCAATTGAGATCCCAGCAGCATACTTCACAGACTTCGAGAAAACAATCCAAACATTTATTGGAACAAGAAGAGCCCTAGAATAGGAAAAGCAATTCTAGGTAACAGAGACATGGCAGGGGGTATCACAATCCCCAATCTGCATCTATACTACAAAGCTACTGTGAAAAAACCAGCATGGTACTGGCAAAGAAACACACTTGAGGACCAGTGGAACAGATTAGAAGATGCAGAAACAATGCCAGACACACTCAGCCATCTCATCTTCGACAAAGGAACCAAACACCCTCACTGGAGGAAAGATAGCCTCTTTAATAAATGGTGCTGGAAAAATTGGGCTTCAACTTGCCAAAGATTAAAATTAGACCTGTATCTCTCACCATGCACTAAACTCAAATCAAAATGGATTAAAGATCTAAATATTAAAATAGAAACTCTGAACCAGTTGGAACAGAGGTTAGGTAGAACCCTTGAAGACATTGGTGTAGGAAAAGATTTTATGAACAAAACCTCAGTTGTCCATGAACTAGCACAAACTATCAACAAATGGGATCTCTTCTTATTAAAAGGCTTCTGCACAGCAAGAGAAACCACAAGCAGTGTGAAGAGACAACCCACAATATGGGAAAAAATCTTCACCTGCTCTTCCTCAGACAAAGGTCGACTATCATGAATCTATAAAGAACTTAAAAAGATCAGACCTCCCAAATTTAAAGACCCAAACCAAAAATGGGCATCTGAAATGAACAGACATTTCTCAGACAAAGAAGTAGAAATATCAAATAAATACATGAAAAAATGTTCAACATCACCTGTCATTTGAGAGATGCAAATGAAAACAACGCTGAGATTCCACTTCACTCCAGAAAGAATGGATGCTATCATGAAATCAACCAATAACCAATGCTGGCGGGGCTGTGGGGAAAGAGGAACCCTACTCCACTGCTGGGGGGAATGTAGACTGGTGCAAGCACTGTGGAAATCAGTATGGAGGTACCTCAAAGAACTAGGACTGGAAGTTCCATTTGACCCCGTTATTCCACTGCTGGGGGTCTTCCCCAAAGAATTAAGAGAATCATTCCACAGTGATATATGTGTGCCCATGTTCATAGCAGCACAGTTTGTAATAGCTAAAAGTTGGAAACAGCCCAAATGCCCATCAACTGGAGACTGGATAAAGAAAATGTGTTTTTTCATAAAATAGAGTACTACTCAGCCATAAAAAATGAGAAATTAGAGACATTTATAGCAACGTGGATGCACATTGAGGCAATACTTTTAAGTGAAATAAATAGGACACACATAAGTAAATACCAAATAGTTTCTCTGGTGTGAGTAACTGAAAGCGTAAGTAAGGACTAAATGTGTAATAGGCAATATGAAATAGGAAGAAAAGAGGCAAAGGGGAAGGAAGTGGGAGGGCTAGGGGAAAGGAAAGAAGGGAATGGAATTTTAATATGAGAAAATGGAAAAATAGGAATAAAATCTTTGTAAACAGGGAGGACTGGAGGAGTTGAAGGGTGGTCTGGGGAAGGGTGAAAAATAGGAACCAAGAGAGACTATGTAAAGGTGCAAATTTCCAATGGTGAATGTCATTATATTGTATACCTAAAATGTACCAATGATTAGAATGAATAATCAATGACATAAAATAGAAAGAAAAGGTCCAAAGGGCTAGGGGTAGTGGGAGGGGCAGGGGATAGGAAAGAAGAGAATGGAAAAATGATGAGAAATAGAAAATATGGAAATAAAGTCTTTGTAACTAGGGGAGGGTGGAGGGCATGAAGGGAGGGCTAGGAATGGGGAAAAAATAAGAACCAAGATGCATTATGTAAAGGTACAATTCCCAATGAGAAATGTAATTGTGTTGTATACCTACAATGTACCAATAAAATAATTTAATACAAAAAAAAGAAAAATAAAATGCAGTCTCTTATGAAAAAAAAGATAAAAACAAAAATGAATTCTTCCTTTGTACAAGAAAGGCACTTAATAACACAGACTCTGATATTCAGGCATTCTAATAGGAGAGTCCCTGTGATCATTGCTCTTTCTCCCCTTGGGGAAGAGAAAAATGACTACATTAGCAATGACCATTTTGTCAAAAATGAGAGTCACTAGCTCTGAATTTATTCTATCCTGCAGAAGTTGTTTTTATAATAGGAAGAAAATCTTTAACAGGATGTTTTACATTTGTGTAATGGAAACTGCTTAATGTGTGTGTTCATGGGCTTCAGCACTGAGATCTTTTCCAATGTGTGCTTCCCCAGCATGCACTGTACATACATTAAATACATAATTTTTATTCTATAATTATACTGCACATTCTCAGGGTTCAAATATTCATGGAGAGATTTCAAGGATATTAGTGATAAATCAAGCAAAAGCAGCCTGTTGTGTTCTAGGTAGGATGGGCCCTCAATTGAGCTTTTCAAACTTTTTTATCTTTGTATGTGTGAATGTGTGTCCATGTGTGCATTTCATGAGCAACACCTCAATGAAGTTTTCATCAATCAGAAGGAAGTGATGGCTTGGGGCAGTTAAAAAAAGGAAAAAGGAAGAAAAACTGTAACCTGAGCAATACCCTTATTAGTGAAGAATATACATGATCAAATTACCTTTGTGAATCTTGATTAAGTAAAAATGTGAGGAAAGAAATTTCAATGATGCCAATATTCACTTAGCATCAAAATATGATAAAATATTTTCTACAAGAATGAATGAAATATTGAAATAATTGGGTAAATGATTTGAAAAGGTTATGTATAATTTCAGAATATATTATCAGAAAAATACTATATGATAGAAATGTACCTGCAATTGAAACTCTACAAGTGTGTACATTTTCCTAAACGTTTATCCATACATTACAAAACCTGCAGAAAATCTTGAATGGCAGGCACTCCCTATACATCAACCAGAATGCCACACAATTCACAATGGTATCTTTAGATATTTTTATTGTGAAAAATAATAAGGTTGCATTTGAAGCCACTTTCAGCACGTTATTTTACAAATTTGATTTATTTTTCCACAGAGAAACCTTCACTTTAAGTTGGCATACATTATTCTCTTTTTAATGAACATGGTTATTCTTCAAAATTACTTCATGGTGTTGTATTTTAAAATCTTCATATAATAGAACCCTACTGTATAGGTGTATCATTTACAATCAATTCCCTTAGATAATTTCAATTTCTGACAATGTTACATGTAGTCCTCCTTACTTGATGTTAATTAGTAGATTGTTCCACTATATTTAGAGCACAATTTACTTGAACATTCTTTAACTGATAGATGCTACAGTTACTGCTTCTTACTGATGACTACACATCTAGTTAGGAGCCATGCATGTGAGACATCACCACATTCAAGAGGCCTCCCTTGGGGAAAATAAAACAATGACAGAGATTATGAAGGTGGTGAATTCTGTATGCTTTGCATTTTATTACTTCATTTAATGTGACATGAAACAACACAGCACAGTAATAACATTGGTTAATGGTGGAAGCAAGATGGGCATTTGTGTTGCAGGTGTTGTTATTTAGGTCATTTCTGCTCTTCCTGTTGGTGTGAAGCATGAGGACCAAGAAACTACTCAATGAGCTACTCTTTCTCTAACTCCTTACACAGAGAACTCACACCCCCACATGAATATCGAAGAGATTCCTGTAAGGAGATGCAACTTTAGTTCAATACCTGCACTCTTGTTCAAATAATAAAGGAAGAGACTTTGGTTTACCTGGAGGGCTTCTCTGAGAATGGTGCTCAGAAAGTCACTCACATGTGAAAGTCAAAAGATCTGTCCTCAGGAGAGCTGGACACATGGACTGACTCAGTGCTTTTGCACCAAGATCCTTCTCTGTGAGAGCACAGCTGTTGTTGCCAGACTGGGCAGGGCTTTTGAATGAGGTTACACAGCCTGACTCCTAAAGCTTCTGTGTCCCTCAGGGTCAATTTCCAAAGCCCCTCATTAACCTGGTAGTTAGCAGAATCACTACTGTGACTCTGATAAAAGGAGCATAGATCCTTAAACAAAAACTTCTGTGGAGGGGAGGAATTCACCATGAGTGATTTCCTCACTCCTGACTCCAGCTGTTCACCATCCAGGTCTCTCCATCATTACTGATCAACTTTATTAGACATATAATCCATGGAACTTCTCCAATAAATCCCTACATTCTATTTTAGCTATTTCTACCTGTTTTATCCAATCAGGAAGTATAACTGAATTTTTACTATAAAAAATTTTTATGGACACATATTATATATACAGACTCTGCCAAAAAATGTATATGCATTTTAGGAAAAGAAAACTAATAAATGTCTAGAAGCTAATGGCCACCAATGTGAGTAGCTCATGTAATTGTAGAGGCCAAAGGTAACTTGAATTAATCTCATGATGTCTCAATAAATTTATTATTAGAATATTTATACAATTTTTCTCTTCAAGTGTGTATACATTTTTGGCAGACGCTGTATATACATAAATTATGATAATATTGCTAGCATGTGATAAAATTAACCACACTAAGAAAAATTCTTCATAAATATGTTAATGGCAGAGTAGTACACCACTGTATACAAATACCATATTATCTTTATCTATTCATTTGTTTATAATCATATAGACTATTTCAAAGGATTGTAAATTGTGCCACTGTAAACATCACTATGCATATAGAACTGTAATATGATGCTATTAACTTTTTTGGGAGGATACCTAGAAGCAAAATAGCCAGGTCAAATAGAACCTTTATTTTTCATTCTTTGAGGAATCTCCATACTGTTTTCCATAGTACTTGTACAAATTTACTCTCCTACCAACAATGGAAAAGGGTTCATTTTTACCCACATTCCCACAAACATTTCTTATATAAAATAAACAATGCATAAACAATGGAAAGCTACTTTGTCACAAAGGAGGATAAACTTCAGAAATTTTTAGGTAAATGGATGCATCTCAAAACCTAGGATAGGGTACAACTATAATGTGCCATCAGTTATACAATTGATGGATAAAGTCATAAATTGTTCCTGAGAGAATAATTATTCTGAAGAGATTAAATCATATAATAAAATCTTTCAAAATGGCAATAAGCTCAAGACCTGAGACCATTGCCAATGAATTCTACCAAACATTTAAAGAAATTTTATTGACTTTTTTTTACAATTCTAGAGATTGAACCCAGAGTCTTCACATTGAATTAAATTCAGCATTTTAAATTTTGAGACAGGGTCTTTCTAACTTAACTAGGTTGCCCAGGTTGGGCGTGAACTTGTGATTCTACTACCTCAGCCTCCAAGAGTGCTGGGGTTACAGACATACACTAGGTAAGAACTTGAATCAGTTATTCTCAAAGTCCGCTAAATTGGAAGCGAAGGGAACACCTCCAAACTCCATTCAGAAACCTATCTTTATACTCTTCTGAAGCAAGAAAAAAACAATAAACATGAGGAAATTTCAAGCCTGTATCTTTGAAGAACAAAATGTAAATTCCTTAATAAATGTAGCCAAAAAACATTTTTTTAAATTCAGAAGACCATGCAAAACTACCAGCTCTGGATTGTCTGTCTCATGGAAGGACTGTTCAACATATGGATACAAATCAACCAATTGATGCACAGCATATTTCCTTGAGAATTTCTCCCCAAATCACAAGCTAACAGGAAAGCCACAATTAGCAGTATTATTTCTGGCTGTTAGCACAGTGATTCTCAACTAGCACATTGCATGAGAGTCAGCTGAAGGGCTTAGAGAAATCACAGTGTGTTGAGCCCCACATCTAGGGTGTCAGATTCAGAAAGATGGACATAAGTTCAAGTTTTCTCTTCTAAACTATTCCCAAATGCTGCTTCTGCTGCTTTTGATACAACGCTTGAAGACCACCATGCTAAAACATTGATCATTATGTTCTAACCCTAAGACCTCCAACACTAACTCTTAGAAAATTCTGTTACTAGGTACAGTTTGCAGCACTTTAAAGATATCAACTGAATTTACTCTTTCAAAACTATTACATTAGGTTTGTCAATAGCCTTCATTTTATGCACAATCTTATGGAAAGAAAAAGATAAAGTGATAAATTTATGGATACACAAATATATTGTCACATGAGACTGTCATGTGTGTCATGTTGCTAAAGGGATTGGAAGCTGGGAGTTTGGGCTTCAGAACTGACCATGCACCACATAATGTGACACCAGACTTTATTGAACTAGCCACCCTAATGAGTCAGTGTGATTATACCATGTGGTATTTGAAAACTACCCCTGAAATAAAGCCACGGGGGGTTGCCTCTATTTTCAAGGTTTACAGTTTATTGCAGCTCTGTATCAAGTGACAGCTTCAAAACAGGACCCACAGCTGATGCTGAGAATTTGCTGTGCAGTACTTCCAGCTGTAAGATTTGTTATGTTGATACTACTTTCACCTGATACCACAAGATAAAACATTACTCACCTGAGATAATACACAGTAAATATTCTTGTGCAAAACTGGAAGAAATTAAAGGAAATCAGAATTAGTTGCATGGGATTCTTATAGCAGTTAAGTAAAAGCAAAACTATATTTTTGTATCCTAAGCTGACTCTTATGATGAGATAGACAACCAGTCTCCCAACACTAATATCCAGGCAGCTTGTGAGGCTATGGGAAGAGAAAGTGGTGGAATACTGAAAGGCAGAAATGGAGCATTGAACAAATTGTGCCTAGGTGCTTCAATACCATTTATCATTGAGGGAATTCAAAGGTTTAATGCATAAAAAGAGGCTAATGGGGAATTTGAATGTCAAGTGTAAAGTCCTGCTTTTGTAACATTAGTGACATAAGGAATTGAAGAAATTAAATATAATTTTAGAACTTTCTATAATTTCCCATCTTGCTGTTGTATATCCTACTCCCTGGGAAACCATACTTATACCATCCTTTCCCCCCTCTGTCTTCCTGCTCCCATTCATCACAAATGTCAGTCAAACATGGACACAGCTTTGTTCTGTAGTGGACTCTGGGTTTCTATTCCTAGGTACCTCAACAGTCGCAACTATGCTAGCCAACAATACCAGGAAGAAGGAAGTCTGTTCAACTCAAAAACAAGATTAGCTTGAAATAGAGGATAGGTTTACTTGTTATGTATCTATGTAAATATATCTTCATCTACCTACATAATACCACAAACATTGCAATCATTTAAGGAAAATTCTAAGTATATTCTCTGGCTCTCTTTTGCATATTATAAACAAGTTTCTTATACATTCCCTGTAGTCTCTATGGACAACTTAACAAGCATCTAAAAAGTATTCCTTTTTAGAACTTTTTCTACCAAGTTTTCCAAACTTCATAGTATTAACCTGTCTTCTGGTATTCCTATATATGTATGGAATAATGGAATAAGTTCTATATATAGTAAACCACTCTCAAAAAGAAAAAAAAATTAAGAAGAATGTGTAATAACACCTCCGTTCATGAATCCTACTGTTTGTCAACAATTTGGTTCACAAACAGAAGTATTCAGTAAAATTTGATTCTATTTGTGAACTCCACATCATGTGACAACACAACAACAGCCATCATCCTTGCAGGAATACAAACATGGCCATCTTTCTCAGAATCATGGACTGAATTAAGTTTGTGAACCACATACATATATATGGTTCACAAACTTAATTCATATATGTTTATATATATATGTTTTATATATAACATGTCACACATTACATGTTATGTATAGATTTAAATAGTTTGATTTTCAATATTGTTGCAGAGAATTATAAATTTTTGTACAATGCAAATTTTGAAAAACATTTATCCTGTGAACCTGGTAACTATGGGATTGTAAATATAAGTGTCTAGAAAGCAACTGTAGTTTATCAGGAATATGAGCTACAAATATTAAAGCAAGTAATATTTGTGCTGAGATAGCACAATCTTAAGTGTTTACAAAAAATGATATAGAAAACATGAACAGTAAAATGAAGTGCTTTTTTAATTGCTGAACTGGGATTACAGTAAATGAATAGATTAGTAAAAAGTGCTAAGTAATAAAAATTGATTTATTTTTCAGATGAAAGGCAATAAATAAATTTCACATGATAAGCTTCAATTAAGGCAAGATCATAAGTCCTTCATGAAGCAAAGTAAAGGTTTCAATGTTAAGACCAAGTTAGTAGTATAGAACATGAGGAAAATAACAAATGAAACCACCTTGAAACTAAGTGCTTGAAGGGATCTACTAAATAATGTAGCATGCATGCTAAAGGAGATGAATGCCTAAAGAACATATTTGCCATATATATATATATATATATATATATATATATATATCTCAGTCTTTAATATATACATATATATATAATAAAGACTGTTATTACAAGTGGATAAGAGCTATTAGGAATTGATTTTAAAAAGATAAGCTCAGTGGAAATATCATAAATATTCATATTTCATAAATGGTCCATAATATATGAAGTGATTCTAAACGTCATTAAAAAGAAAGCTAAATGACATTTTATAATCATTAGATTGTTAGGATAGCAGAAAATGCTCTGTGCTAGAATAGTGGGGATATTCATGGAAATTTAAAATGCTTTAGTCATTAGAAAATCTCTTAGGAAGTACCCCAAAATGTAAACTATTCCAAAATGGAAAGTTACTCTGCTATAGCCAGTTATTCCCACCTTAATAAATAACTATCTTTCTTTTCCTTTGGAATACAAGGAAAAGAATATTCCAAAAGTTCCATTCACAATGACAGAAAAATGGATAATATTGTTCCATTATTACCAGGAGAGCATATTGTTTTTAAGTCACCATAAATAGCTTAAAATTATGGAGCTTGGGGCTGGGGATGTATCTCTGTGTTGACATGACTTCCTGGCAAGTGCAAGGTCATTTTAAAATTATGATTACAGTATTTATTCTCCTGTTACAATTTTAAATATTCAGTGTTTTTACAATGAAAAACAGGCCATTGCAGCATGTATCTGCTGAGTTTGTCTTGAGCGTACACTTCCTTTCCCATGGGGCTCATTGGCATAAAAAAGGAGAAGGCAGCAAAGCTCTTCAGTTTAAAGATTGGTGGAGATGTTATATAAAGACAAGGAGAAAGCGACCAACAACTTTTATGCCTCCCATCCATCACAATGAAAGTGCAATAAAATGCCTAAGAATTTGATCATAAGTATCTTGTACGAAAAGAATTTATGCTGAAGCTGTAAATGGTTGCTGCCAATAAATAAATAGTGGAGAAGTCCAGCAGAATAAGATGTGCATTGAGTAATTTTATAAAGATTCAAAATAACATCTAGCAGTGAGGACAAAAAGAACCATAGTGGCCACTTGATAATGATCATCTTCTGCATGTATTTTGCTCACGACTTTACTTAGACAGAACTGTAGTAAATTTCTGCCTTATTTCTAAAAATTTTCCAAAAGACTTTGAGTTACCTGGCTGTCATAAATGTGGAAAGAAGCTTGTTATCTCCTCCCGACATTGGTTATGCAGAGGATGTGTTCTCAGGAATGGCTCTGGGCACACATGGAAACCATGCCCTTGGCAAAAGTGATAAACTCTGAGATGATCCTCAGGTGTGGCTTCCCAGCTGGCGAGTACTGCAGAGGGAGGCAGTCGCAAATAGCATGTTTGCACTTCCTATATCACTGCACATTCACTATCCAGAGCTGCTCATTAAGCAAACACTATTTTTTCATCAATAACCCAGCACACTAAAAATGTTTAAAGACTGATACTCTACAAAGATGAAATTCAGGATGGCCAAATTCCTTAATTGTAAATCCTGGTTACTCAATCGATTCTTCCCAACAGTTTGTGCTTATATACATTTCACATACTGGACACACACATGTGAGTACCTTTCTTCTCTATCTCAGTTCCAGCCTTATTATACATATAAAAATAATGATGTTTCAGACCTGATTCTAGTATTCGGTGTGGTAGGTTAGGTTTTACATGCAGGTATGAAAAATTTATTTATCTGTATCTTGTAAAATATGAGCTCTCTTAAGCATTTCTAAGAGTCAAAAATGTATCCTGAGGCTTAATATTCATTCCGTACATTTAGTTCAGCAGATTTAATTTCAGATCTTTACTCAGTTCTGTAATAAAGAAAGATATATGGGTTAATATTTTGTAGTTTCACTGTCACATTTTCCAAATTCACTAAAATAGTCCCAGATTATATTTTAATTTACATGAGGAGATAATGGGATGAATTTGTGACTCCTTATCTTCTTATAGAGTAAAGAGAAAGTCCAATATCATTGCCAATAGTAGTATTCTGACTTACCACGATCTCAGTTGAGGTAATGAAACGTCAACTAGAGTTAATAAGTGAGGACAATATTGTACATTAGTGCTTAAATTCAATGTTTATCTTTAATGAATTCAATCTTTAAAAGAAATGTCAAGATATTTAGCTACATGTTAACTCTTCAGCATAATTTTTTATTAAATCAGTTGAGGTTTTAGTATATTATTTGATATCAATATAAGACAAAATGCCATTGTTAGGTCACCCTATAGAACCTCACTCCCATTTATGTTAAACATGTGCCTTAATACAGAAGTTGTAAAATGACATAGCTGATTGTATAAAACAATGTGATAAATTTTCCCATTTATAACAAAGAAAACTCAAACATAAAGGGAAATTGGCTTAAACTCAAGGGTCTCAGTGGAGTAATGTCTACAGGGAAAAAAATGACTCTCTCCTAGCTAATGAAGGCTAAGTGTCCCAAAGCTGAGAAGTGGCTGAAAGTCAAAGGCCAAAGTAGAACCTCAATATCTGAGAAATGTGGATGAATAAAAATTGGATTCACTATCTGGATTTATGAATGTGGACTTAGAACAGCTGAAGCTTTCAGAAAATCCACCAAGGATCAATTGAGCCAAGCTACCTGAGGGCTTCTTGACTGAATTTTATATTAATAAAATCACAAGCTCAAGAGTCAGTACATTGAAATCAGGACTGAAAACTGACTAACTGCAGATCACAAAAGGGAATCTGCTAAATGAAAAGCCAGGAGTCCATGGATGGAAAAATGAAGCCAAATTCATTTCCATTCAAATCAAATCTGCAAATTAAAACTTAGGCAGAAAAACAATCCTTAAATAAAACTTTGTAGTGCTGTTGATGCTACTATAAGAGAATGGCACACAGCAGGCATTTTAACAAGTACAGAAATTTACTTCCTGACAGTTCTGGTGGTTTGTAAGACCAGTATCAAAGTGATGACAGGTTAGGTGTCTGATCAGCAGTCTGATCTTCACATTCCAAGATGGCGCCTTGGCTGCTGCCTCATCCAGCAAGGAGTACCACCATTTCCCATACACTGGCAAAGGGCAAGTGGTCAAAAACACACATGAAAATACTTTTTATGACATTATTAATCCTCCAGTGATGGCAGAGCCCTTATGGCCCAAAGAGCTGTTGAATGCCCCACTTCCTTTTACAATTGCAATTAAATTTCAAGATAAGCTTTGTAAAGGGAAAATATTCTGACCAGAACCCAGAAAATCATTGAACTGAAAAATTTAGAACATAAGGAGCCAACAGGGTTGTAGTGGAGTCAAAAGTGGAGATTACATAAAAGAGGAGATCAAAGAAGTAGTGAGACATGAGTGCTCTAAAATCTTACTGATAAAAAAAAAAGATGAGGTATACTCCAGTTAAGATAGCATTTGACTACACCTAAACTAATGGTGGAATGGATCATGATAGTAAAGGTGGAGGTGATGTTATTGAGCTGAATTCTGGACATATATTTATGGCATACAGAACAGGATTTTCTGAATGACCATGGATAGGTTGTAAGAGAAAGAGAACAATAGGTGAGGAGGCCCAATAAGAGAAACTTCTCAGCCCCTGGGATACTGGGATTACATGTGAATGGGATGGGATACTGTGTACATAGAACACTTGTGGTTTAATGTATTTAATCAAACTGTTGAGTTTGAGATGACTCTTGGGCATTCAAATTGGGAAGTATAAGTGGGTAGTTGTGAATGCACTTTGAGTAATCAAAGGAGAGTTTTAGGGACCCGTGTGATATTTCCCCTCATGCACACAGTGTGCTTTGATCAAATCCAAATAGTTACCTATTATCTTCACCACCATTTCCAACCTTTAGTAATCACAATTCTATGTTAAGGAAAACTTTTTCCAAAATGTCAACAACAGTGAAAGCTCATGCACCATTTGTATTTTTACAATTGGCTTATTTTGCTGAATATACTGTCCACCAGAATCATCAATTTTGCTGCATATTTAGAAGTTAAATTTATTAATGAATATTTTTATACTTTTATTCATCTATGAACACCTATGTAGATTCAATATCATAGCTCTTGTTAATAATGTAAAATAGACAGCTCCCAGCACAGAGGAGGAGGCTTCTGGCACAACCTACCACTACTCCTAGCACAGAGGAGTCTTCCAGGTCAAAGTGCCACAGCTCCCAGTGCAGAGTAGGAGGGTTCTGGGCCAAACTAACATGGCTCTCAGCAAAGATGAGGCTTCTGGTTTGACATGGCAAAGCTCCTGGTGAATAATAGGAGGCTTTTGGGCCAACCTAACAAGGCTCACAGCACAAAGGAGGTCAGGTGTGTGGCTGCAAGGAGTACCCCTCTACAATGAGGTCCAAATGAGAAGACATAAAAAAGCAACAGAACTAGACTTCCAGAAGATCTACAGCAATCCTAAAGGGAAATGAGATGGAGCACTCAGATACTGAACAATCTGGACTTCATAAACTAGCAAAAAAATAGGATTAGGAAAAAATGAAGTCAGAAATAATTTCTCACATAACAGCAGAGATTGCACCCATAGTGCAAGACATGCTTAATAAATGTAGAGAGGACAAAGATAAAAAATAGAGGAGCTGAGGAAAATGATGGAATTCCAATATAAGAAACAAATGGAATCCAAAAAACAGATGCAAACAGATTTCCAGGAGATTAAAAACTTCATTGAAAGTCTACACAGCAGAATGAGCCAATGTGAAGACAGAATTTCCTATATAGAAGATAAGATTGCAATTAGTGACCAGGAAAAGAAAAATTTCTTTAAAATTGTAAGGTAACAAGAGAAATCAATCCAGCAGCTGCTAAACGTTGCAAAGAAGAATAACATAAGATGAACTGGAGTCAATGAAGAAGCAGGAGAGGTTTCAGATGACATTAAAAAAACTGTTCACAGAAGTGATGGGAGAAAACTGACCAAGCATGGGAAAAGAACTTAACATTCAGACATGTGAGGAAAGTATGACTCCAACTAGCCTTGATCAAAAAAACAAACAAACAAACACATAGGCATATAATTGTTAAGATTCCAGAAACCCAACAGAAGAATAAAATTCTACAAGCAGTTAGAGAAAAGAAACAAATCACATACAAAAGAAATCCCATCAGAATCTTAGCAAACTTCTCAACATAAACCCTTAAGGCAAGAAGAGCTTGGAGTGATATATTTCAAGCCCTAAAGAAAACAGCCTCCAACCCACATTGATTTACCTTGCAAAACTATCTTTCAAAATGGATGGTTAAATAAGATATTTTCATGGCAAAGAGCACCTTAGGAACTTCATGAATATCAAACCAGCACTCCAAAAATGTTACATGATATCCTAGGCAAAAAGAACGAGGATCACAACCCCAGGAAGCCCAGAAGAATGAATCCATCAGGCATGAAATGAATTGAAAGCAAAGGGGAAAAATCAAAAAAAAAGAAAAAGTCATGACAAGGATAAATCAATACATATGAATTATGACCATCAATATAAATAGTCTCAACTCACCAATCGAAAAAAAAAAAGACAGGCAGAATGGGTCAAGAAGCAAAATCCAACAATATGCTTCATATAAGAAACACACTTAATTCAAAAAGAAAGTCATAGCCTGAAAATTAAAGGATGAAAAATAATACTCCATTCGACAGGAATCCAAAAACAAAAGAGGAGTAGCTATCCTCTCTGCAGATCAAGTCGATTTCAGATCAACACTAATTAAGAAAGACAAAAGAGGACACTACATCCTTGAAAAGGGAACAATCCAAGAGGAAGAGATGACAATCATTAGTATATATGCATCAAACACTAGTGTGCCCAAATATATAAAACAAATACTAATGGACATGAAAATCCACATAATACAATATACAATACAATATACAATATACATAATACAATAGTAGTGAGGGAACTCAATATCCCACTGTCACAAATAGATAAACAAGACAAAAAACAACCAATGAAATACTAGAACTCAATCCAAATCTTGAACAAATGAACTTCACAAATGTCTACAGAGTGTTCCACCACACAAAATTAGAATACACATACTTTTCAGCTGCACATGGGTCATTCTCCAAAATACACCACATACTCTCTCATAGAACATATTTAGGTAAGTGCAAAGGAAATGACTGTATCCCCTGTATATTATCAGATGATAGTGTGATTAAATTGGAGATCAATAGCAAAAGATAACTGAAAAATTTCACAAACACATGGAAATTGAACAACATACTTCTGAATAATCAATGGGTTACAGATGAAATTAAACATAAAATCAGACAGTTCTTTCAATTAAATGACAATACAACATATAAGAATCTATGGGACACAATGAAAGCAGTCTTATGAGGGAAATTCAAAGCAGTGAATAATAATATTAGGATAACCGCATGAACCCAATTGAAGAACCTGATGTTGAACCTCAAGCTTCTAGAAAAAAAAGAGCAGGACAAACCCAAAGCTTATACATGAAAGGAAATTATAAAGATCAGAGCAGAAATCACTGCAATGGAGACTAAGAGAAATATATAAAAAAATCAAGAGTTGCTTCTTCAAAAGAACAAACAAAATTGAAAAATCTTTAGCCCCCTTTGTTAGAAAAAGGAAAGAAAAGGCCCAAATCCATGCAGTTATGAATGAAAAGGATGAAATTACAATAGACCCAGCAGATATCCAGAGGATCATCAATACCTACTTTGAGAACCTATAGAACAATAAGATGGAAAACAGAAGAAATGGACAGATTTCTGGATATGTATGATTTACCAAAGTTGAATAAGGAAGATCTAAAATTTCTAAACAACCCAATATCACTCAATGAAATTGAAAATATAATTAAAAACTTAGCAACTAAGAAAACTTCAGGCCCTTATGGTTTCACTGTTGAATTCTATAAGACATTTAGAGAGGAACTACTGCTACTACTGTTTAAAATCTTCAATGAAATTGAAAGGGAAGCAATTTTGCTGAATCCATTCCTGTCAGCAAACATCACCTTGACCCCAGAGCAGAGAAAGACCCAACCAAAAAAGAGATCTATAGGCCAATCTTACTAATGAACATAGATGCAAAAATCCTTAATAAGATACTGGCAAATAGAATGCACAATATCATCAAGAAAATCATACAACCTGACCAAGTGAGATTGATCAATGTAATATACTATATCAATGGAGCCAAGGTAAAAATAAAACAACAACATATGATCATCTCTATAGATGCAGAAAAAGCATTTGACAAAATCCAACATGCATTTATGATAAAAACCCTACAAAAATTGGAATAAATTGTCTGTATCTTAATCTGATAAAAGCCATCTATGAAAAACCAACAGCCAATATCATAATAAATGTTCAAAACCTGAAATTCTTCACATTAAAATCAGGAAAAAGGCAAGGATCTACCCTATCAACAGTCCTGTTCAATATAGTTTTGGAAACATTAGCCACAGCAATTAGACAAGAGAAAGAAATAAAAGGAATAAAGATAAGAAATGAAGAAGTCAAATTGTCGTTATTTGCAGATGGCATGATACTTTATATAGAAGACCCCAAATATTCCAACAAAACTCTTCTAGGCTTAATAACCAAATTCTTTAAAGTAGCTGGATACAAGGTCACCACAGAAAATCCATAGCTTTTCTCTACATGAACAACAGACTCAGACGATCCACAGAGAGAAATAGGGCAAACAATTCCTTTTACAATAGTGTCCATAAAACTGAAATACTTAGGAATCAACCTAAGAAAAGAAATCAAAGACATCTTTTCTGAAATCTATAGCACTCTGAAAAGAGAGAATGATCACGATATCAGAAAATGGAAAGCCCTCCCCTGCTCCTGGGTAGGAAGGATCAACATAGTGAAAATGGCCATAATTCCAAGACTGCTATATAGATTCAATGCAATCCCAATTGAAATCCCAGCAGCATACTTCATAGATCTTGAGAAAATGATACAAAAATTCATTTGGAACTAGAATAGACTCAGAATAGCAAAAGCAATTCTAGGTAACAGAGACATGGCAGGGGCTATCACAACCACTAACTGGAAACAGTACTGCAAAGCTACTGTAATAAATACAGCATGGTACTGGCAAAGAAACAGACCTCAGGATCAGTGGAACAGAGTAGAAGATATAGAAAGAACTCCAGAAACACTTAGCCACCTCATCTTTGACAAAGGAGCCAAACGTCCTCACTGGAGGAAAGATAGCCTCTTTAATAAATGGTGCTGGAAAAATTGGGCTTCAGCTTTCCGAAGATTCAAACTACACCTATATCTCTCACCATGCACTAAACTCAAATCAAAATGGATTAAAGATCTAAATATCAAAACAGCAATACTGAACAAGTTGTAACAGTGGTTCAGTAGAACTCTTTGAGATATTGGTGTAGGAAAAGGTTTTATGAATAAAGTCTCAGTTGTCCATGAACTAGCACAAACAATCAAGTGGGATCTCTTATTAAAAAGTTTCTGCACAGCAAGAGAATACACCAACAGTGAGAAGAGACAACCCACAATTGGGCAAAAATTTTTCACCAGCTGTTCCTCAGACAAAGTTCTACTATCTAGGATCTATAAAGAACTTAAAAATATCAAACCTCCCAAATATAAAGGCCCAATCCCAAAATGGGCTTCTGAAATGAACAGATATTTCTCAGACAAAGTCAAAATAGCAAATAAAGATATGAAAAAATGGTCAACATCACTCGTCAATGAAGAGTTGCAAATGAAAACAATGCTGAGGTCCCACCACTCCTGGACCAGAGGTAGGGGTTTATGAGCCACTGTCCCACTGCTCCTGGTCCAGAGAAGGGGCTGCCCAGCCACCATGACTCCCACCACTCCCAGCCCGGAGGAAAGGGCTTTTGGGCTGCTGTCTGTCCCACCTCTCCCAGCTCAGAGGAGGTAATCCGTGCAGGAACCAACAGCTCCCTCCCAGTTGAAATGAGAAAACACATATATAAGTCTCAAAACCAGACTCCCAGATCACCTACAGCAACCCCAAAGGGAAATGAGATGGAACACTCTGATACTCAACCACCTGGACCCACTGAACTGGCAACAAAAGGGGATGTGGAAAAAATGAAATCAGAAATAATTTCTCAGATAACAGGAAAAATTGTGCTCCTAGTGCAAGCCATGATTAATAAATCTAGAGAGGAGCTGAGGAAAATGATGGAATACCAACATAGGAAACAAATGGAATCCATAAAACAGAGGCAAATAGATTTCCAGGACATAAAAACTCCATTGAAAGTCTGCACAGCAGAATGAGCCAATGAGAGGACAGAATTTCAGATGCAGAAGATGATTGCAATTATTGACCAGGAAAATAAAACTTCCTTCAAAATTGTAAGGGACCACGAGAAATCAATCCAGCAGCTGCTAGATGATGCAAAGAAGAATAATATAAGACTGATTTGAGTCAATGAAGAAACAGGAGAGAGTGCAGATGACATAAAAAAACCTCTTCACAGACATAATGGCAGAAAACTTCCCAGGCAGGGGAAAAGAACTTGACAAAAAGAGTTCTGAGATATATAGGACTCCAAAGAGCCTTGATCAAAAAAATCTACACATAGGCATATAATTGTTAAGATTACAGAAACTCAACAGAAAAACAAAGTTCTCCAAGCAGTCAGAGAAAAGAAACAAATCACATACAAAGGAAAGCCCATCAGAATCACAGCAGACTTCTCAACACAAACTGTCAAAGCAGGAAGAGCTTGGAGTGACACATTCCAAGCCATAAAAGAAAACAGCCTCCAACCCAGATTGATGTACCCTGCAAAACTATCTTTCAAAATTGATGGAGAAATAAGATATTTTCATGAGAAAGAGCACCTTAGGAACTTCATGAATACCAAACCAGCACTCGAAAGAATTTTACACAATATCCTAGGAACAGACATTGAGGATCACAACCCCAGGAAGCAAAGCAGAATGAACCCATGTGGCACTACAAGACATTAAATGCAAAGGGGGAGAACCCAACAAAAAGAAAAAGTAATGGCAATGATAAGTCAATACATCTCAGTTATAACCATCAATGTTAATCGTCTCAATTCACCAAACAAAATAAACAGACTGGCAGAATGGTTCAAGAATCACAATGCAACAATATGCTGCATATAAGAAACACAGTTAATTTAAGATGAAACTCATAGACTGAAAGATAAAGGGTCGAAAACAATACTCCATGTGATGAGAACCGAAAATAAAAAGCTGGAGTAGCTATCTTCTTTGCAGATCAAGTAGATTTCAAATCAACACTGATTAAGCGAGATGAAGAAAGACACTACATCCTTGTAAAGGGAACAATCCAAGAGGAAGAGATGACAATCATAAACTTCTAATCACCAAACATTAGTGCACCCAACTATATAAAAAAATACTAATGGAAATGAAAAGTCATATATACACTAATACAAATGTAGTAGGGTACCTCAATACCCCACTGTCACAAATAGATAGATCAACTAGACAAAAAATAAGTAATGAAATACTAGAACTCAATTGAACTCTTGAACAATTGAACTTTACAGATGTTTATAGAGTCTTCCACACCACAAAATCAGAATACACATTCTTCTCAGCTGCAGATGGGTCATTCTCCAAAACAGACCACATACTCACACATAGAACATGTTTAAGTGCAAAAGAATTGACGTTATCCTCTGTATATTATTATACCATAGTGCCATGAAATTGGAGATCCATAGGAAAAAACAAGTGAAAAAAATTCATAAACATACAGAAATTGAACAACACATTTTGGAATAACCAATGTTTCACAGAAGAAATTAAAGAAGAAATCAGACAGTTCCTTCAAGTAAATGACAATAACAATACAACATATTGGAATCTATGGGAAACAATGAAAGCAGTCTTACAAGGGAAATGCATAGCAGTGAATATGCATATTAGGAAAACAGAATGAACCCAATTAAACAACCTGATGCTGAACCTCAAGCTTCTAGGAAAAGAAGAGCAGGACAACCCCAATGCTCTTACAAGGGAGGAAATTATAAAGACCAGAGGAGAAATCAATGCAATGGAGACTAAGAGAATGATACAAAAAAATCAATGAAGCCAAGAGTTAGTTCTCCGAAAGAATCAACAAAATTGACAAAACCTTAGCCAACCTTATCAGAAAAACAAAAGAAACAGCCCAAATCCATGCAATTAGAAATGCAAAGGGTGAAATTACAACAAACACAGCAGAAATCCAGAGGATCATCATTACCTACTTCCAGAACCTATATGCCAATAAGATAGAAAAAACAGAAGAAATGGACAGATTTCTAGATATATATGAATTACCAAAGTTGAACGGAGAAGACCTAAAAATTCTAAATAACAAAATATCAACCAATGAAATTGAAAACATAATTAAAACCTTATCAAAAAAAAAGTTCAGGCCCTGATGGCTTCACTGCTGAATTCTACAAGACATTTAGAGAGGAACTACTGCCACTACTGTTTAAAATGTTCAATGAAATTAAAAGGGAAGCAATACTCCCAAATACATTTCTGGAAGTAAGCATCACCTTGATGCCCAAAGCAGAGAAAGACCCAACCGAAAAATAGAACTATAGGCAAATCTTACTAATGAACATAGATGCAAACATCCTTAATAAGATAATGGCAAATAGAATGCAGAAGATCATCAAAAAGATCATACACCCTGATCAAGTGGGATTCATCCCAGGGATGCAAGGATGGTTCAACATATGCAAATCAATCAATGTAATACACTATATCAATAGAGCCAAGGATAAAAATCATATGTTTATCTGCATAGATGCAGAAAGTGCATTTGACAAAATCTAACATGTATTTATGATAAAAACCCTATAAAAATTGGAATAGATTGTCTCTCCCTCAAACTGATAAAAGCCATCTATGAAAAACCAACAGCCGATATCATAATAAATGGTCAAAAACTGAAATCCTTCACACTAAAATTAGGAACAAGACAAGGATGTCCACTATCACCATTCTTGTTCTATATAGTTTTGGAAACATTAGCCAAGGCAATTAGACAAGAGAAAGAAATAAAAGGAATAAAGATAGGAAATGAAGAAGTCAAACTGTCATTATTTGCAGATGGCATGATACTGTATACAGAAGACCCCAAGAACTCCACCAAAAGTCTTCTAGACTTAATAACCAAATTCAGTCAAGTAGCTGGTTACAAGGTCAACACACAACAATCAATAGCTTTCCTCTACACAAATGACTGACTCACTGAGAGAGAAGTAGGGCAAATAATTCCTTTCACAATAGCATCCAAAAAAATTAAATACCTAGGAATAGACCTAACTAAAGAAATCAAAGACCTCTTCTCTGAAAACTATGGCACTCTGAAAAGAGAGATTGAGGTTGATATCAGAAAATGGACAAACATCCCCTGCTTGTGGGTAGGAAAGATTAATATAGTGAAAATTGGCATACTTCCAAAACTGCTATATAGATTCAATGCAGTTCCCATTGAGATCCCAGCAGCATATTTTACAGGCCTTGAGAAAACAATCCAAAAATTCATTTGGAATAAGAAGAGACCCAGAACTGCCAAAGCAATTCTATGAAACAGAGACATGGCAGGGGATATCTCAATTCCCAACCTGCAACTATGCTACAAGGTTACTGTGATATAAACACAACGATACTGGCAAAGAAACAGACCTGAGGACCAGTGGAACATATTAGAAGATGCAGAAACAATGCCAAACACACTCAGCCATCTCATCTTTGATAAAGGAGCCAAACACTTTCCCTGGAGGAAAGATAGTCTCTTTAATAAATGGTGCTGGAAAACTTGTGCTTCAACTTGCCAAAGATTAAAACTAGAGCTATATCTCTCACCATGCACTAAACTCAAATCAAAATGGATTAAAGATCTAAATATTAAAATAGAAACTCTGAACCAGTTGGAACAGAGTTTAGTTAGAACTCTTGAAGACATCAGTGTAGGAAAAAATATTATGAACAAAACCTCAGGTACCCATGAACTAGCACAAACATTCAACAAGTGGAATCTCTTATTAAAAGCTTCTGCACTGGCAGTGTGAAGAGACAAACCACAATGTGGGAAAAAATCTTCACCTGCTTTTCCTGACAAAGTTCTACCATCTCAAATCTATAAAGAACTTAAAAAGATCAGACCTCCCAAATTTAAAGATCCAATCCGAACATGGACATCTGAAATGAACAGATTTTTCTCAGACAAAGAAGTAGAAATAACAAATAAATAAATGAAAAAATGTTCAATATCACTGGTCATTCGAGACAAGCAAATGAAAATAATGCTGAGATTCCACCTCACTCCAGAAAGAATGGATGCTCTCATGATATCAACCAATAACCAATGCTGGCAGGGCTGCGGGGAAAGAGGAACCCTGCTCAACTTCTGGTGGGAGTGTAGACTGGTGCAAGCACTGTGGAAATCAGTATGGAGATACCTCAAAGAACTAGGACTGGAGTCCCATTTGACCCCACTATTTCACTGCTGGGGAGCTTCCCCAAAGAATTAAAAGTATCATACCACAGTGATATATTTGCACCCATGTTCATAGCAGCACAGTTTGTGATAGCTAAAACTTAGAAACAGCCCAAATGCTCATCAACTGGAGACTGGATAAAGAAAATGTGGGGTTTGTTTTCATAAAATAGAGTACTACTCAGCCATAAAAAATGAGAAATTGGAGACATTTATAGTATTGTCATGAGCTCCAGAGGATAGAACAGAAGTGAAGAACAGAGAGAAGGCCTCTTTGAGGTTCCTTGAGGAAAATTGAAGCCCACTGGGAAAGTGAAGAAAATCCCTGCAATAAAGTCTCACTGGACCACCATGGTTAGTAAGTTGGTTGTGATCAACGTCTCCCATTGGAACCCAGATTCACTTTGGGGGAAGGGCAGCAAGAACCTGCTGTAGAACTTTGCAGAGTTCAATCTTGGAAGAAGTTAGGGAACTCAACTTTGGCCTTTCAGACAGAAATCAGCCTGAGTCTAAGTGGGCTATAGGTGGCTTGCTGAGACAAAATCAACTTAGTTCTGCAGACTGCTGCCCATGTTGCCTACAGTGACAGCAGAAACACAGCCTGAAGAAGGCTTTCTTTTTCTTCTTTTTTCTTACTCTCTCTCTTCTTGTTCTTCATTTCTCACTCTTTTTGTTCTGCTTCAAATTTTTTCTCTCTCTTTCCTTATCTCAATTGTGAGTATTTTTATAGACCCTGTTGCTGTTAGTTTGTACGATCTTCCTGGGCCATATAACCTCATTTCTAACCTTTACCTCTCCTTCTATCTCTCTATCTCTCCCTACTGAACTTCTTCTAAATCCTCATGTGAAAGGGTAAATATGCTACTTTGTAGTGTTCATTTACTACAAACATATTTTGGGCTCGTCCTTGATTTTAATTTAGTTCATTTGGTTAAAAGTGATAGAACAATAACTAACACAAATTGTCATTTTCTGAACTGTGTTTGATGCTATTGTTGATGCTGATTGTATCACTTGGACCTAGGTGTGATTATTGAGCTAATCAGTTATCTTCCCTGGTGTACTGAAAACAAGATGGCCTAAGAGTCATTAGAGACTCCAAACCTAAAGATCACCTATACCTGGAAGACACCTCTGAGAAGCAATTATTCTGTAAGTGTTCTAATATAAGCAATAAAGATGCTCAGAATAAACAATATTGAAGTATCAACCCAGGAATTAAAATATAAACAGAACCAAAAACAAAAATAGAAATGAGAAGAAAGCTAAACAAGGTGCAAACCCAGATCTCCAGCTCCCCAAAGGCAAATACTGGAGGAAACAAGGTTCAAAAATCAACCATCAGGACACCCTGAACAGGTAGTACAGGAAGTAACAAAACTGATGAAGGAGGCTCTAGAAAAATTCAAAACAGAAATCATTTCACAGATAACTACAGAGATGGTGAGCATAATGAAAGACATGGTTAGATACTCTAGGACAGAAACAGATAAAAAAAAATAGATGAGCTCAGGACTATGATGGAAGCCCTGAATGCCCACCATAGGAAAGAAATACAAACAATGAATGCCCAACATAGGAAAGAAATAGAATCCATGAAATAGATTCAAACAGATATCCGAGAGATTAAAAACTGTTGAAAGTATTCACAGCAGATTAAGCCAATGTGAAAATAGCCTATCAGATGTAAAAGACAGGATTTTGGTTAGTGACAATGAAAAGAGAGATTTTAATTAATTAATTTATTTTTGTACTGGGGATCAAACTTGGGTCCTTGTGCTTGTGCAGCAGGCAGCAAAACCACTGAGCTAAATCCCCAGCCCCAAGATTTTATAAAAAATAGTGAGGTACCATAAGCAATCAATACAGCAGCTGCTAGGAGAAAGTACAAATGATATTAAAAAAGCAACAACTGTTAACTGAACTAATGGCAGAACTCTTTCTACACGGAGGAAAAGAATTAGACATACAGATAAGTGAGGCATACAGTACCCCAGCTAGCCATTATGAAAAAAAAAATCTACACCTAGACATGTAACAGTCAAGATCCCAGAAACCCAACAGAAGAACAAAATCCTAGAAGCAGTTAAAGAAAAGAAACAAATCACATAAAAAGGAAATCCCATCAGATTAATAGCAGACTTCACAACACAAACCATCAAGGAAAGAAGAGTTTGGAGTGACATATTTCAAGCTCTAAAGGAAAACAGCCTCCAACCCAGATTGATGTACCTTGCAAAACTATCTTTCAAAATTGATGGAGAAATAAGATGCTTTCATGACAAAGAGCACCTTAGAAACTTCATTAATACAAAAGCAGCACTCCTAATAATTTTGGACAAAATCCTAGGAAAAGACAATGTGTATCACAACTGCATGAAGCCCAGCAGAATGAATCCACCAGGAGCAACAAGAAACTAAAAGCAAAGGGGGGAATCCAAAAAAGAAAACATCATAAAAATGATGGCAATATGTATTAGTTATAACCATCAATGTTAATGGTCTCAGTTCACCAATCAAAAGAAATAGATTGGAAGACTGGGTCAAGAAGCAACATCCAACAATATGCTGCATATAAGAAACAACTTTAATTCAAAAAGAATCTCATAGACTGAAAGTTAAAGGTTGGAAAACAATACTCCATGTGACAAGAACCCCCCAAAAAGCAGGAGTAGCTATCCTCTTTGCAGATCAAGTGGATTTCAAACCAACACTGATTAAGAGAGATATACAAGGACACTACATCCTTGTAAATGGAACAATCCAAGAGGAAGAGATGACAATCATAAATATCTATGCACCCAACTGTATAAAATAAATACTAACGGGCATGAAAAATCATATAAGCACTAATAAAATACCTCACTGTCACAAATAGATAGAACAACCAAACAATAAACAAACAATAAACAAGCAACAAAATACTAGAAATCAATCAAACTCTTCAACAAATGAACTTAATAGATGTTTACAGAGTGTTCTACCCCACCAAATCAGAATACACATTCTTTTCAGCAGCACATGGGTTGTTTTTCAAAATAAACCACATACTCACTCATAGAATATATTTAGGTAATTACAAAGGAATTGAAGTTATTCCCTGTATATTATCAGATGATAGTGTGATTAAATTGGAGATCAATAGCAAAAGAAACTGGAAAAATTTCATAAACACATGTAAATTGAACAACACACTTCTGAATAATCAATGGGTCAAAGAGGAAATTAAAGAAAAAACCAGACATTTGCTTCATTTAAATGACAATGACAATAAAACATAGCACAATCTATGTGACACAATGAAAGTAGTCTTATAAGGGAAATTCATAGCACTGAATACATATATTTTGAAAACAGAGGGAGCCTAACTAAACAACCTGATGCTCAACCTCCAGCTTCTAGAAAAAGAAGAGCAGGATAAACCCAAAGCATATACAAGGGAGGAAATTATAAAGATCAGAGGAGAAATCTATGAGAGAACAATACAAAAAAATCAATGAAGCCAAGAGTTGGTTTTTTTAAAGCATAAACAAAACTGAAAAACCCTTAGCCAACCTTATCAAAAAAAGAAAGAAATGGCCCAAATTGATGCAATTAGGAATGAAAAGTATGAAATTAAAAGGGACCCAGCAGAAATCCAGTGTATCACCAATACCTACTTTCAGAACCTGTACACCAATAAGATGGAAAACACAGAAGAAATGGACAGATTCTTAGATGCATAACAATTACCAAACTTGAACAAAGAAGACCTAAAAATTCTAAACAACCCAATATCACTTAATGAAATTCAAAATGTAATTAAAAGCTTACCAACTAAAGAAAGCCCGGGTCCCAATGTCTTCACTGCTGAATTCTACAAGACATTTACAGAGGAGCTACTGCCACTACTTTTTCACATCTTCAATGAAACAGAAAAGGAAGCAATACTCCTGAATTCATAGCTGGAAGCAAGTATCACCTTGATCCCCAAAGCAGAGAAAGACCCAGCTGAAAAAGGGAAATATAGGCCAATCTCACTAATGAATATAGATATAAAAATCCTTAAAAATATACTGGCAAATAGAAGAACACCAACAATATCATACACCCTTACTAAGTGGGATTCAACCCAGAGATGCAGAGATGGTTCAATATACAAAAATCAATCAATGTAATACACTGTATCAGTAGATTCAAGGCCAAAAACCATATGATCATCTCAGTAGTTGCAAAAAAAGCATTTGACAAAATCCAACATGCATTTATGTTGAAAAAAAACCCACAAAAAATTGGAATAGATGTTCTGTACCATAAGCTGATAAAATCCATCTATGAAAAACTAACAGCCAATATGACACTAAATGGTTAAAAACTGAAATCCTGCACACTAAAATCAGGAGGATGACAAGGATGTCCACGATCACCACATCTGTTAAATAGAGATATGGAAACATTAGCCATGGCAAATAGACAAGAGAAAGAAATAAAAGAAATAAAGATAGGAAATGAAAAAGTCAAATTGTCATTATTAGCAGATGACATGATACTCAATATGGAAGACCCCCAAGAAAGCCACCGAAAGTCTTCTAGACTTAATAACCAAATTCAGTATAGTACCTGGATACAACGTCAACACACCAAAATCAATAGCTTTCTTCTACACTAACAACAGACTCACTGAAAAAGAAACAGGGCAAACAATTCCTTTCACAATATCATCCAAAATACTGAAATCCCTAGCAATCAACATATCAAAAGAAATCAAAGACCTTTTCTCTGAAAACTATAGTATTCTTAAAAGAGAGATTGAACATGATACTAGAAAATTGAAAGACATCCTTCGCTCTTGGGTAGGAACGATCCACATAGTGGAAATGGCTGTACTTCCAAAACGGCTATATAGATTCAGTGCAATACCAATTGAAATCCCAGCAACATACTTCAAGGACCTTGAGAAAGCAATCCAAAAATTACTTTGGAACAAGAAGAGACCCAGAATAGCAAAAGCAATTCCAGGTCACAGAGACATGGCAGTGGGTATTACAACCCCCAACTGGAAACTCTACCACAAAGCTACTGTGATAAAAGAAAAAAAGCAGCATGGTATGGGCAAAGAAACAGACCTGAGGATGAGTGGAACAGATTAGAAGATGAAGAAACAACTCCAGACACACTCAGCCATCTCATCTTTGACAACGGAGCCAAAGACTCTCAATCGAGGAAAGAGCTTCTTTGATAAATGGTGCTGGAAAAATTTGGTTTCAACTTGCCAAAGAGTAAAACTAGACCTATATCTATCACCATGCATTAAACTAAAATTGAAATGGATTAAAGATCTAAATATTAAAACAGAAAGAACTGGCTGGAAGAGAGTTTAGGAAGAACTCTTGAAGACATTGGTGTAGGAAAACATTTTATGAACAAAACTTCAGTTGCCCATGAACTAGCACAAAGAATCAACAAGTGGGATCTCTTCTTATTAAAAAGCTTCTTCCCAGCAAGAAAAACCACCAACAGTGTGAAGAGACAACCCACAATCCAGAACAAAATTTTCACCAACTATCCCTCAGACAAAGGTCTGCTATCTAGAAATTATAAATCACTTTAAAAAATCAGACATCCCAAATGTAAAGACCCAGTGCAAAAATAGGCATCTAAAATGAACAGACATATCTCAGGCAAAGAAGTAGAAATTACAAATAAACATGTTAAAAAATGTTCAGTATCACTGGTCATTCAAGAGATCTAAAGGAAAACAGTACTGAGATTCCACCTCATCCCGGAAAGTATGGTGGCTATCAAGAAAACAACCACCTACAAAAGCTGGCAGGGCTAAGGGGAAAGAGGATCACTGTTCCACTGCTGGTGGGAGTGTAGACTGGTGCAACCACTGTGGAAATCAGTATGAAGATACCTCAAAGAACTTGGACTGGAGTCCCATTTGACCCAGGTATTCCCTTTCTGGGTATCTTCCCCAAAGAATTAAAAGAATCATATCACACTGATACATTTGCACACATGTTCATAGCAGGTCAGTTTGTAATAGCTAAAACTTGGAAACAGCTCAAATACCCATCAACTGGAGACTGGATTAAGAAAATGTGGTTTTTTAAATGTAAAATGGATTTCTAGATAGCAGCCATTCTTTATGGGGTGAGGTGGAATCTCAGTGTTGTTTTCATCTGCATAAGCTTGGAAAGAGCCCAAGGGCCCATTGACTGGAAACTGGATGAAGAAGATGTGGGTTTTTTTTTTTAATAAAATGGAGTACTACTCAGCCATAAAGAATGAGAAACTAGAGACATTTATAGCTCAATGGATACATATTGAGGCCATACTCTTTTTATTTGTATTAAATTCTTTTATTGGTACATTGTAGGTATACAACACAGTTACATTTCTCATTGGGAATTGTACCTTTACATAATGCATCTTGGTTCTTATTTTTTTCCCATTCCTAGCCCTCCCTTCATGCCCTCCACCCTTCCCTATTTACAAAGACTTTATTTCCATTTTGTCCATTTCTCATCCTTTTTCCTTTCCCTTCTTTCCTTTCCCCTGCCCCTCCCACTACTCCTACCCCTTTGGACCTTTTCTTCCTATTTTATATTATCGATTATTCATTCTAATCATTGGTACACTTTAGGTATACAATGTAATGACTTTCATCATTGGAAATTTGCACCTTTACATAGTCTCTCTTGGTTCTTACTTTTCACCCTTGCCCAGCCCGCCTTCAACCCCTCCAGTCCTCCCTATTTACAAAGATTTTGTTGCTATTTTTCCATTTTCTCATATTAATCCCATTCCCTTCTATCCTTTCCCCAGCCCTCCCACTTCCTTCCCCTTTGCCCCTTTTCTTCCTATTTCACTTTACCTATTATACATTTAGTCCTTATTTACACTTTCAGTTTCTCACACCAGAGAAACTGTTCGGTATTTACACGTGTGTCCTGTTTATTTCACTTAAGAGTATTGCCTCAATGTGCATCCACTTAGCTATAAATGTCTCTAATTTCTCATTTTTTATGGCTGAGTAGTACTCTATTTTATGAAAAAAACTACATTTTCTTTATCCAGTCTCCAGTTGATGGGCATTTGGGCTGTTTCCAAGTTTTAGATATTACAAACTGTGCTGCTATGAGCATGGGTGCACATATATCACTGTGGTATGATTCTTTTAATTCTTTGGGGAAGATCCCCAGCAGTGAAAGAGTGGGGTCAAATGGGACTCCCAGCCCTAGTTCTTTGAGGTATCTCCATACTGATTTCCACAGTGGTTGCACCAGTCTACACTCCCACCAGAAGTTGAGCAGGGTTCCTCTTTCCCCACAGCCCTGCCAGCAATTTTTATTGGTTGATTTCATGAGAGCATCCATTCTTTCTGGAGTGAAGTGGAATTTCAGCATTGTTTTCATTTGCATCTCTCGAATGACCAGTGATATTGAACATTTTTTCATGTATTTATTTGCTATTTCTACTTCTTTGTCTGAGAAATGTCTGTTCATTTCAGATGCCCATTTTTGGATTGGGTCTTTAAATTTGGGAGATCTGATCTTTTTAATTGCTTTATAGATTCGTAATAGTAGACCTTTGTCTGAGGAAGAGCAGGTGAAGATTTTTTCCCACATTGTGGGTTGTTTCTTCACACTGCTGGTGGTTTCTCTTGCTGTGCAGAAGCCTTTTAATAAGAAGAGATCCCATTTGTTGATTGTTTGTGCTAGTTCACGGGCAACTGAGGTTTTGTCCATAAAATCTTTTCCTACACTGATATCTTCAAGGGTTCTACCTAACCTCTGTTCCAACTGGTTCAGAGTTTCTATTTTAATATTTAGATCTTTAATCCATTTTGATTTTAGTTTAGTGCATTGTGAGAGATATAGCTCTAGTTTTAATCTTTGGCAAGTTGAAGCACAAGTTTTGCAGCATCATTTATTGAAGAGGCCATCTTTCCTCCAGTGAGGGTGTTTGGCTCCTTTGTCAAAGATGAGATGGCTGAGTGTGTCTGGTGTTATTTCTGCATCTTCTAATCTGTTCCACTGGTCTTCAGGTCTGTTTCTTTGCCAGTACCATGCTGTTTTTATCACAGTAGCTTTGTAGTAGAGTTGCAGGTTAGGGATTGTGATACCCCTGCCATGTCTCTGTTACCTAGAATTGCTTTTACTATTCTGGGTCTCTTCTTGTTCCAAATGAATTTTTGGATTGTTTTCTCAAGGTCTATGAAGTATGCTGCTGGGATCTCAATGGGAATTGCATTAAATCTGTATAGCAGTTTTGGAAGTATGGCCATTTTCACTATATTAATCCTTCCTACCCAGGAGCAGGGGATGTCTGTCCATTTTCTGATATCATCTTCAATCTCTCTTTTCAGAGTGCCATAGTTTTCAGAGAAGAGGTCTTTGATTTCTTTCATTAGGATGATTCCTAGGTATCTCAGTTTTTTGGATGCTATTGTGAAAGGAATTATTTGCCCTATTTCTTTCTCAGTGAGACTGTCATTCGTGTAGAGGAAAGCTATTGATTTTTGTGTGTTGACCTTGTAACCAGCTACTTGACTGAATTTGGTTATTAAGTCTAGAAGACTTTTGGTGGAGTTCTTGGGGTATTCTCTATAGAGTATCATGTCATCTGCAAATAATGACAATTTGACTTTTTCATTACCTATCTTTATTCCTTTTATTTCTTTCTCTTGTCTAATTGCCATGGCTAATGTTTCCATAACTATATTGAACAAGAGTGGTGATAGTGGACATCCTTGTCTTGTTCCTGATTTTAGTGTGAAGGATTTCAGTTTTTGACCATTTAGTATGATATTGGCTGTTGGATTTTCATAGATGGCTTCTATCAGTTTGAGGTAGAGATAATCTATTCCAATTTTTTTAGGGTTTTTATCATAAATGCATGTTGGATTTTGTCAAATGCTTTTTCTGCATCTATGGAGATAATCCTATGATGTTTGTCCTTGGTTCTATTGATATATAGTGTATTACATTGATTGATTTTTGCATACTGAACCATCCTTGCATCCCTGGGCTGAATCCCACTTGATCAGAGCGTATGATTTCTTGATGATCTTCTGCATTCTGTTCGCCATTATCTTATTAAGGATTTTTGCATCTATGTTCATTAGTGAGATTGGCTTATAATTCTCTTTTTCAGTTGGGTCTTTCTCTGCTTTGGGGATCAAGGTGATGCTTGCTTCCAGGAATAAATTTGGGAGTATTGCTTCCCTGTCAATTTCATTGAAGAGTTTAAACAGTAGTGGCAGCAGTTCCTCTCTAAATGTCTTGTAGAATTCAGCAGTGAAGTCATCAGGGCCCAGGCTTTTCTTAGTTGATAAGCTTTTAATTACATTTTCCATTTCATTGGTTGAGATTGGGTTGTTCAGAATTTTTAGGTCTTCTTCATTCAACTTTGGTAATTCATATGTGTCTAGGAATCTGTCCAATTCTTCTGTGTTGTCCATCTTATTGGCATATAGGTTCTGGAAGTAGGTATTGATGATTCTCTGGATTTCTGCTGGGTCTGTTGTAATTTCAACCTTTTCTTTCCTAATTGCATGGATTTGGGCATTTTCTTTCTTTTCTCTGACAAAGTTGGCTAAAGGTTTGTCAATTTTGTTGATTCTTTTGAAGAACCAACTCTTGACTTCATTGATTTTTTGTATCTTTCTCTTAGTCCCCATTGCATTGATTTCTCTTCTGCTCTTTATAATTTCTTCCCTTGTATGAGCTTTGGTGTTGTCCTGCTCTTCTTTGTCTAGAAGCTTGAGGTTCAGCATCAGTTTGTTTAATTGGGCTCGTTCTGTTTTCCTAATATGCATATTTACTGCTATGCATTTCCCTCATAAGACTGCTTTCATTGTGTCCCATAGATTCCGATATGTTGTATTGTCATTGTCATTTAATTGAAGGAACTGTCTGATTTCTTCTTTAATTTCCTCTGTGACCCATTGGTTATTCAGAAATGTGTTGTTCAATTTCCACATGCTGATGAAATTTTTTGAGTTTCTTTTGCTACGGATCTCCAATTTCATCACACTATGGTCTGATACTATACAGGGGATAACTTCAATTCCTTTGCACTTACTTAAACATGTTCTATGTGTGAGTATGTGGTCTATTTTAGAGAATGACCCATGTGCATCTGAGAAGAATGTGTATGCTGATTTTGTGGGGTGGAAGACTCTGTAAACATCTGTTAAGTTCCTTTGTTCAAGGGTTCGATTGAGTTCTAGTATTCCATTACTTATTTTTAGTCTAGTTGATCTATGTATTTGTGACAGTGGGGTGTTGAGGTCCCCACTACAATTGTATTAGTGCATATATGACTTTTCATGTCCGTTAGTATTTGTTTTATATAGTTGGGTGCACTAGTGTTTGGTGCATAGATATTTATGATTGTCATCTCTTCCTCTTGGATTGTTCCCTTTACAAGGATGTAGTGTCCTTCTTCATCTCTCTTAATCAGTGTTGGTTTGAAATCTACTTGATCTGCCAAGAGGATAGCTACTCCTGCTTTTTTTCAGGTTCCTGTCACATGGAGTATTGTTTTCCACCCTTTAACTTTCAGTCTATGAGTTTCCTTTTGAATGAAGTGTGTTTCTTGTATGCAGCATATTGTTGGATTTTGCTTCTTGACCCATTCTGCCAGTCTATTGCTTTTGATTGGTGAATTGAGACCATTAACATTGATGGTTATAACTAAAATGTATTGACTTGTCATTGCCATGACTTTTTTTTTTGTTGGGTTCTCCCCCTTTACATTTAATTTCTTGTCATGCCAGATGGGTTCATTCTGCTTTACTTCCTGGGGTTGTGATCCTCAATGTGTGTTCCTAGGATATTGTGTCAAATTCTTTGGAGTGCTGTTTTGGTATTCACGAAGTTCCTAAGGTGCTCTTTCTCATGAAAGTATCTTATTTCTCCATTCATTTAGAAAGATAGTTTTGCAGGGTACATCAATCTTGGTTGGAGGATGTTTTCTTTTAAGGCTTGGAATATGTCACTCCATGCTCTTCTTGCCTTGATGGTTTGTGTTGAGAAGTCTGCTGTGATTCTGATGTGCTTTCCTTTGTATGTGATTTGTTTCTTTTCTCTGACTGCTTGGAGAACTTTGTTCTTGTCTTTTGTTTCTGTAATATTAACAATTATAGGCCTATGTGTAGACTTTTTTTGATCAAGGCTATTTGGAGTCCTATATGCCTCACTTATCTGTATGTCAAGCTCTTTTCCCCTGCTTGGGAAGTTTTCTGCCATTATTTCTGTGAAGAGATTTTTTATGTCATCTCCACTCTCTCCTGTTTCTTCATTGAGCCCAATCAGTCTTATGTTATTCTTCTTTGCATCATCTAGCAGCTGCTGGATTGATTTCTCATGTTCCCTTACAATTTTGAAGCAATTTTTCCTTTCCTGGTCACTAATTGCAATCTTATCTTCTCTATCTGCAATTCTGTCCTCACATTGGCTTATTCTGCTATGTAGACTTTCAATGGAGTTTTTCATGTCCTGGAAATCTATTTGCATCTCTTTTATGGATTCCATTTTTTTCTTATGTTGGGATTCCATCATGTTCCTGAGCTCCTCTCTAGATTTATTAATCATGTCTTGCACTTGGGGCACAATTTCTCCTGTTATCTGAGAAAGTATTTCTAATTTCATTTTTTCCAGACCCCCTTTTGTTGCCAGTTCAGTAGGTCCAAGTGGTTGAGTATCAGAGTGTTCCATCTCATTTCCCTTTGGGGTTGCTGTAGATGATCTGGAAATGTCGTTTTGAGACTTATTTATGTGTTTTCTCATTTCGATTACCTCCTCTGAGCTGGGTGAGGTGGGACAGGGGCCACGAGCAGTGGTAGGGATGGTGACCCAAAAGCCCTTTCCTGTGGGCTAGGAGCTGTGGGAGGGCTGGTGGCCTCGAAGCCCCTTCCTCTGGCCCAGGAGCATTGGGATGGTGGGTCAGAAGCCTCTCCATCTGGGCCGGGAGCGATGGGAGGGATAGTGGCCTGGAAGCCCCTTCCTCTGGGCCAGGAGCTTTGGGACAATGGCTCAGAACCCCCTACCTCTGGGCCGGGAACAGTGGGACTCAGTACCTTGGTCTGGTGGTCTGGTGTCCTCTGCATCTTTGTAGTGTGGAACCAGGTGGCTGCCTGTCTGCTGTGGGTTGATTCGGTGTCTTCTCCTGCTTTCAAAGTCTTAATTCCAGCATTGCTCAAAATTCCAGTTGCACAGTTCCTGCTGAGATTCCAGGCAAATAGCTGTTACCGAATTCGTTGAGATTTCATTCCATAGTTTGTGGGCTCCAAGGCAGAATAGCATGGTGAAAGGTTCTGAGCAGAGTCTCTTTATATATTCTTGATTGTAGTCATTTGAGGAACAGTTAGTAAAAACTTTTCCCACATGGAATGTTGTCTTTTAGCACTGTTAGTGATTTTTCTTGCAGTCCAGAAGCTTTTCAATGATATCTGATTTGTTGATTCTCTGTGGTAGCTCTCCTGCTACTGAGGTTTTGTTCATGAAGACTTTTCCTATGTCAGTGTCTTCAAGAATTCTACCGAACCTATCTTCCAGCAAGTTTAGTATTTCTATTTTAATATTTAGATCTTTTATCCACTCAATTTTACTTTAGTTCATGGTGAAAGTTATGGGCCTAGTTTTAATCTGTGGCAGGTTGAAATGCAGTTTTTCTAGCAGCATTTATTAAAGAGGCTATTTTTCCTCCAGTGAGGGTTTTGGCTATTTTGTCCAAGGTGAGGTACCTGAGTATGTCTGTGGTTTTATCTGCATCTTCTGATCTACTCCCATGATCCTCAGGTCTGTTTCTTTCCAAGTACTATGTAGTTTTTATCACTGTGACTTTGTAGTATAGTTTCATGTTGGGGATTGTAATACTCCTGTCATGTCTTTGTGGCCTAGAGTTGCTTTTGCTATTCTAACTCTCTTCTGCTTTCAAATGAATTTTTGGATTTATTTCTCTAGTTCCATAAAATATAGTCTTGGGATTTCAATTGGGATTGCATTGAATCTATATAGCAGCTTTGGAATTATGCCCATATTTTTATAAAGGTTTTTTCTACCCAAGGAACAAGGGGTGTCTTTCCATTTTCTTATATCCCCTTTGATATCTTTCTTTTTTAGAATGTTGTAGTTTTCAAGGTAGAGGCCATTTAGGTCCTTTGTTAGAATGATTCCTAGATATTTCATTATTTTGGATGCTATTGTGAAAGGACTTGTTTGCCCCATTTCTCTCTCAGTGAGACTGTTTTTGTGCACAGAAGACTATTGATTTTTGAGTGTTTACCTTGTATCCAGCTACTCAACTGAATCTGTCAATTAAGTCTAGAAGGCTTTTAGCAGATTTTTGGGGGTCTTCTATGTAGAGTATTATGTAATCAGCAAATAGTGACAGTTTAATTTCTTCCTTTTCCATCTTTATTCTTTTTATTTTATTTTTTTCTTGTCTAAATGCTGTGGCTAATATTTCCAAAACTATACTGAACAGGAGCAGTGATAGTGGATGTCCTTGTCTTGTTCCTCATTTTAGTGTTCAAGGTTTCAGTTTTTGACAATTTAGAATGATGTTGGCTGTTGGTGTTTCATAGACAGCCTTTATCAGATTGAGATAAAGACCATCTATTCTAATTTTCTGTATGGTTTTTATCATGAATGCATGTAGGATTTTGTCAGAAGCTTTTTTTGCTTCTATTGAGATGATCATATGGCTTTTGTTGCACAGTCTGTTAGTATACTGTAATACATTTATTGATTTACATGTGTTGAACCATCTTTTACATTCCTGCAATAAATCCCACTTGGTTAGGTTATATGATTTTCTTGGTGATCCTCTGTATTCTATTAGCCAGTATCATATTGAGGATTTTTCATCTATATTCATTAGGGAGATTGACCTGTAGTTCCCTTATTGGGCTTGGCTTTCTCTGGTTTTTGGAATCCAAGTAAAGCTTGCTTCCAGGAATGAGTTTGGGAGTATTGCTTCCTTTTGTATTTCATTAAAGAATGTGAGAAGTGGTGGCATTAGGTCTTTCCTAAATTTCTTGTAGAATTCAACAGGGAAGCCAGCAGGACCTGGGCTTGTTTTTTCATTGGTAAACTTTTAATTACATTTTCAACTTCACTGATTGTAAATTTGTTGCGTAGAATTTTTATACTTTCTTTGTTGAACTTTATATGTATCTGAGAATCTGTCCATGTCTTCTGTGTTTTCCAGGTTTTTTTTTTTTTATTTTTGGAGTATAGGTTCTTGAAGGAGGCATTGTTGATTCTCTGGATTTCTGGTGGATCTGTTATGATTTCACCCTTTTCATACCTTATTGCATGGATTTGAGCCTTTTCTTTCCTTTGATAAGGTTGGCTAAGGCTTCATTGATTTCATTTATTCTTTAAAAAAAACAACACTTTGATTATTGATTTTTTGCATTATTCTCTTAGTCTCCCATGGATTGCTTTCTGGTCTGATCTTTGTAATTTCTTCCATTTTATGAGCTTTGGGTTTGTCTTGCTCTTCTTTTTATAGAAGATTGAGGTTCAGCATTAGGTTACTTATTTAACTTCACTCCACTTTCCTAGTATGGGTATTTATTGTTACTAGTTTCCCTCATAGAAATGCTTTCATGGTGTCCCATAGGTTCCTGTATGTATTGACATTATCATTTAATTGTAGAAACTGTCTAATTTCTCTTTTAATGTCCTCTGTGACCCATTGGTTTTTCAAGAGGGTGTTATTCAATTTCCATATGTTTGTGAAGTTCTTGCAGTTTCTTGTGCTATTGATCTCCACCTTAATTGGACTATGGTCCGATAATATACAAGGGATAACTTCAATTACTTTGCATTTACTTAAACAAGTTCTATGAGCTGGCATGAGGTCTATTGTGGAGAAGGACCGTATGCAACTAGAAAGAATGTGTATTCTGACATTGTGGGGTGGAACACTCTGTAGACATCTATTAAGTCCATTTGTTCAAAGGTTGGGTTCATCCTCACAAGTGCAAGGTCCCGATTTTGATTCCTGGCACAAAAAAAAGTTTGGTTCAGTTGTAATACTTCATTGTTTATTTTCTCTCTAGATGATCTGTATACTTCTGACAGTGGGGTATTGAGGTCCCCAATTACAATTGTATTAGTGCTTATTTGTTTTTTCATGTCTATTATTATTTTATATTGTTGGGCACATGAGTGTTTGGTGCCTATATATTTATGATTATCATCTCTTCCTCTTGGATTGTTCCCTTTACAAGAATGTATTCACATTTTTGCCTCTCTTAATTAGTTTTAGTTTGAAATCTAACTTTTCATCAAACAAAATAGCTACACCTGCTTTTTTCTGAGTTCCTGTAGCATGGAAAACTTTTCCACACTTTTATTTTCAGTATATGAATTTCTTTTTGAATTAAGCATGTTTCTTGTATACAGCATATTGTTTTATTACCCTTCTTAATCTACTCTGCCAGTTTAAATTTTATGATTGGTTAGTTGAAGCCATTAACATTGATGGTTATAATTGACAGGTATTGACTTATCCTTGTCACTATATTTTCCTGGTTTTGGCTCTTTTATTTTTATTTTTCACCCTTTCCTGTTAATTTCTTGCCTTGCCTGATGGATTCACTCTGTTGGGCCTCATGGAGTTGTGACTTTTATTGTCATTTTCTAGGACATTGTTTAGAATTGTTTGGAGTGCTGGTTTGGTATTTGTGAAGTTTCTCAGGGTTTCTTTGTCATGGAAGTAACTAATTTCCCCATCAATTCTGAAAGATAATTTTGCAGGATACCACAATCTAGGTTGGATGTTATTTTCTTTTATGGCTTCCAATACTTCATTCCTGGCTCTTCTTGACTTGAGGATTGTGTTAAAAAATCTGCTGTGATTCTGGTGGGCTTTCCTTTGTATGTGATTCACTTGTTTTCTCTAACTGCTTGTAGAATTTTGTTCTTCTGTTGAATTTCAGATATATTCACTATTATATGTCTAGTTGTAGATTTTTTTTATTTTGATCATGACTAGTTGGAGTCCTATATGCATCACTTATATGCATGTCAAATTATTTTCCTCTGCTTGGGAAGTTTTCTGCTATTACTTCTCTGTACAAGTTTTTATGTCATTTGTACTTTCTCTTGCTTTTTTATGCACTCCTATCAGTTGTATGTTATTCTTCACATCCTCTAGCCATTGCTCGATCAATTTCTCATGATCCCTTATTATTTTTAAGAAATCTTCTTTTCCTAATCACTATCCACAATCCTGTCTTCTATATCTGATATACTATATTCACATTGGCTTGTCTGCTGCAAAACTTTCCAATCGAGTTTTTAATCTCTTGCACATCCATTTGAATCTGTTTCATACATTTCATTTCTTTCCTATTCTGTGCATTCATGTCTTCCATCATGGTCCTGAGCTCTTCTATTTTTTATGTGTTTCTGTTCCACAGTCTCTAATCATGTCTTTGATTCTGCTCACCAGGTTTGTAAGTATCTGGGAAATTATTTCTGTTTTGAGTTTTTGTAGAGCCTCTTTTATTTCCTTTGTTACTTCCAGTGCTATCAGTTCAGGGTGTCTAGAAGGTTGATTATCAGATTTTTCCAATTTGTTGCCCCCACAATTTGCCTAGGGTGAGCTAGAAATATGGGTTTGTGCCTTCTTTAGGTGTCTTCTCATTTATATTTTTGTTGTTTTGGTTTAATTCTGGGGTTGATACTTCAGTATTGCTTCTTGTGAGTATCTTTACTGCTTGTATTTAGAACACTTATGGAATGATTGCTTCTCAGAATGTCTTCCAGGTATAGCTGGTGTTTAGGCTTTGAGTCTCTAATGACTCTAGGGCAATCTAATTTTCAGTATACAAGGAAGGACAACTGATTAGATCAATCAAGACACAATAGCCCAAGTGATACCATCAGCATCAACAATATCATCAAATATAGCTTAGAAAATGACAATTTCTGGTAGCAATTAATCTGTCTCCTTTAACCACATAAGCTAGATCAAAATCGAGGACCAGCACACAATATGTTTGTCATAAATATACCCTTTAATATTGCAAATGTACTCTTTGGAATAAGGACTTAGAATGAGTTGAGGAAGGAGGGAAAGAGATATAGAAGGAGAGGAAAAGGTTAGAAGTGAGGGTAGAGGGCACAGAAATATCATGAAAAATTAGGTGAACTGTAGAAGAGAAGAGGAAAAGACAGAGTGAAGGAACAAAGACAAGAACAGAACAAACTACCAGCCATAGTGGAGCTAGAAACAGTATTCACCTTAGAATAATGACAATTGAGAGAAGCAAAAACAGAAGTAAATAATCCAAAATATGACAGGAACAGAGAAAGGAGGAATAGATACACAGAAGAAGAAAGGAGAGAAAGAAAAAATAAAAGAAAAAATATATATAAATTTTAAAAAATGCCCCCTTCAGGGTATGTCTCTGTTATTGTGGTAGATAATGTGGGCAGCAGTGTGCAGATCTAAGTCATTTAGTCTCAGCAAGTCAGGTGTAGTCCACTGAGATTCAGGCTGATTTCTGGCTGCATGGCCCAAGTTGAGGTCCCTGACCTCCTACAAGATTGAATTCTCCAAGATTCTAATGCAGGTTCCAGCAGCCCTTCCCCAAAGCTGATTCTTGGTTCCTATGGGTGATTCTGATCCCTCCAACTTACCAACCATGATGGTCCAGTGTGCCTTTATTGCAGAAATTTTCTTCACTTTCCCAGTGAGCATCAATTTTCATTGAGGAGCCTCAGAGAGGCCCTCTCTCTGTTGTTCACTTCTTCTCTATATGCTGGAGCTCATAACCATGGCCTTTATGGTCCATCCAGCACCTCTGCAGTGTGGATTCAGATATTGGCATGCTCCAGGGGTAGTACTGGCCTCCACGTGGCGTGCTCCTGTTGCAGTCTAAATTGATATGTAAAGCACTTATTTCAAATACTGACATTGGTTACTCAGAAATTGTATTATTGAATGTTGACATTAATCATCTTAACTTAGTTAAATTGTTCTGGAAGAACTGGAATGTAGTCACATTAGAGATATTCAGAAGAGTTGACCATGTCAGGGCTGCACTTGTTGCTTTATATGTATGACAATATTTAATCTTCAAAAAATTTTTGAGTTAATTTGTCTTAATTTCCCAATTCCTGATTAGAAGTTACTGAGATTAGCATATACATCAACATAGTCCATCATACTTAAACTTCATTCTTGCCTTCTCTGTCCTACTTATTGTAGGAATAACAATAGGATTATCAGTTTGGAGCCTGGTATGTAGCTTTGAAGTGTCATTTATTCCTATGATTCAAAGATGTGATTCCTAGAAAACCCCCATATGTTGCTTTATTATTTTTAGTTCCTTTTTCCTTCCTTCTTTTTCTTCCCTATTTCCTCATTTTTCTTCATTTTTTTCTTTTCCAATGTCTCATTGGTTAATATTTATGTTTATTTTTTGTAGTTATTTATTTATTTAGCAGTAGTGGGAAATGAAATTGGGGTCTTTTCACAGAGTTACATCCCCTTGTTTTTCTTTTGCACATTTTTCCTTCTTTTTTTCTTCCAGGACTTCTTAAATTTTTATTTTGAGGCAGGGTATTATCCAGTCACTAATTTTCCCATGCTGGCTTTTATATTATAACCCTCCTCCCTCAGCTTCCAAAAGTGCTGACATTAGAGGCATCTCCCACAATGCCTTACTTCATTGGTTAATTTTAATTGTGTCTGTTCCCCTCCATGATTTAGTATTTTACTGTAAGTATGCATCACAAGTTGTCTGCCTTTTATACACTGGTGGACATTTGGATGACTGCAAAGGTTTGACTAGTGTAGATAGGGCTGCTATCTACATATATTTATTTGAGTACAATGATGTGCTTCCTAATGATGTTTTGGTAAATGACAGGATTTATAAGTGATGGTGCTCCCATAACATTATACTGTGGCAATATTTTAGCCATCTTATGTCAGAAAAATACTCTCTACAATGTTCATACAATGATTAAATTGATGTCTAATACTTTCCAAAGAACCTATCCTGATTATGAAACTGCACATGTGTATATTGTCTTTAAGTAGTTGATTGATATCTCAAAGGATGGGATAATTGGGTCATAAGATAATTGTATATTTAACTTTTTGAGAAATTTCCCAGTTATTTGTAATAGTTATCTGGCACATATTACTTTCTCATGTATGAAGTTTCCAATATCTTTAGATACATGGAAATACTTATAATTTCAACTCATAAAACATACACCATCCCATTGGTTTTGAAATGGTATCTCTTTGTACTTTTGATTTGCACTTCCCTCTCACTGAGCATGTTTTCAGGTTCTTGTTGGAAGTTATATATTTTCTGTGAAGTAATGTGTTTTGAGGATTTTCCTCCTTTTGTGGTTCTATAGTTCGCACTTTTTTTCTTGACCTATTAATCTTTTGTATATATTCTGGATACTTGGCTCTTATCGCATAAGTGTTTTGTAAGTAGTTCTCTATATTGTGTGTTGTGTTTCCAGTTTTTTCCATCACACATTTATTATTACCAACTGTACTCTTCACTATGGACAGATCTCTTGACTGTTTTTCCTTTTGCTTAGCTGAAATTTTTGTCTTTTGACTAATGATGTTCTCCTTTCTTGTGATTGCTTTATTAACCTTGATATAATATATAAGATGCTAACCCATTTTTCAGTTAATTTTACAATGTATGTGTATGAGCCCAGATGCTTGCACATGCCAGGAAAGTGCTACACCACAGAGCTAAATCCTTAGTCCTATTTATTTTTAAATTAGGAACAGAGTTTCCCTCCCAGGTTAGCCTTGAACTTGTAATTCTCATGCCTCAGACTGCTGAGTAGCTGGCATTACAGACATGTACAACCACACTCTGTTGAGTTTATTTTTGTATATGACTGTTAGGAGCCAAACATGCTTCCTCGGCATTGAGTTTCTTTTTTTAAAGTTCACAAGATACATTTGTGAATCACACCGTAAATAATAACCACTTGGAAGTGAAATGTGTGGTCTGACACATCTTTTTGAATGTCATTATAAAGAGAGAGATAAGATTATGCCGGACTATCCTACTTATGAACTCTCAATTCGCAGTTTCCTTTTCTCTTCCTAAAGAAAGTTCTTTCCTTCTCCTGAAACTCATGGATGACAAAAAAGCAGTAGACTCTGAGACTTCAAATGGACTTGGAACATACATGTGAACTAAATATTTGCAAGGAATATTTGAGCAAATTTAATATTTTCAATGACTATGTACAGATGAAAATGTCTTCACAATATTTCAGTAAACTTGGGGAGATAGCATGACACCTATCTATACCATAAATATAATAATTAAAATTAATGAAACAAGGAGGGCAAACTGTTTTGCATTAGCTATATCACACAGACCCACATTTTAACAGTGAAGGATAAATAGAGAGGGGCCACACATTTTGAGAAAGGAATAGGAGTTAAGCACAGTATTTGGCTTTGAACTATTTGTTTATTTATTTATTTGTACTGGGAATTGAACTCAGGACCTTACACTTGCCAGGCAGGTGTGACACTGCTGAGTTACATCCCCAGTCTGCTTTGATCTCTTAACTAAGTCTGCCACATTAAAACTAGCCCCTTAAGTTTTTATTATATAGGCTGGAATCCACAGACTTAACCTCCTGCCCTACTGCCATACTGGGTGAGAATCCACTTCTGCAAAGCTGACTTTTCCTGCAATCTCCATTTACACCAGCTGTCTCCATTTACTTCAGCTCCAGGCAGCCTCAAAAGCTGCAGACATAGGGGTTCCCACAGTGCTGTGTCAAAAAACCAGCCTTAGAACCCAACACTGGTGCTTTCTTGACATCAGCCTCAGCTTTAGAGCACCCCCATGACCTGCAGTGGCCACAGTGTCCCAGGTGTAGGGATTACAGCAGATGATCTGCCCTGAATTTCTGGACAAGTTTACATTGAAAAGCATCCCCAGGCAAATCCAGTCTATGAAAAGTGTAATAATCACCCACTTCTTGTAGACCACTGACATCAATACATGGCCATAATAACCAATAACAATTAGAGAAAATTTATATCACCAAAGAAATGAAATATTTCTTGTTTATGATGCATAACAAATGAAAATTCATAAAGTTCCTGACAAAAATCTATAATAATTACTCTAATAAATCCCTGGAAACATAAAAAAATACTGAGAACCATTTCCATAAAATAGGAAAACAATAAATGACAAGGAGAAATTTAAGAAAGAAACAGCATAAGTATGTATATCATAATTTTATATATCATAGGATTTATACAATAAAAATCCTGGAGCTAAATAATATGAAAAAGAAAATAGAACAGCACTAAGTATTGTCAAACGAAAAACTAATCTAGAAGACAACAAAGAAATCAGAGATCAAACATATATAGAGATGAAAAGAGAAAAGAAAATGACATGAAAAAGAAAACATGGGATTTATGGGATAGTATTGAGAAAGAAAATATTTAAATTATTGGAGTGTAAGTTGGAGAACAGAAAAATGAATGGATAGAAAGTACAGTTTAATAAATAATAGTATGAATATTTCCACATTTGGAGAAAATTTAAAAAGAAAACATTTTAGGTACAAATACCTATGCAAAAATTTAAAAATATTAAAAATACAAAGAAAAGTATGTGTCTCAATGGATTAGAATAACTAAGAATGACCTATTTCTAATGTAAATATGAGAAAAGGAAAAAATGGTAACAAAGTGTTTGTAAATAGTGAGGGGTAGAGGGGTTGAAGGGAGGGGAGGAGAATGGGAAAAATTAAGAAACTAGTTATACCATGTAAAGGTACAAATTCCCAATGATGAATGTCATCATATTGTATATCTTAAATGTACCAATAAATAATGTATACAAAAGGATCACTGGATAAAAATATTAAAAATAAAGAGAAACAAAAGAACAGAAAACATCAATGAAAAGAGATTATTATGTATGTCTACACACTATCCATGAACAATCTCAAATAGAAATGAGGAATACAACTTCATTACAGTAGCTGTAAAAATAAAGGACCTACAATTAAATTGAGCAAGGAATTAAAACATCCTTATTTAAAGTTATAGTGAATTATTGAAAGAAATCGAAGACAGTACCAATAATATGAAGAGAGTACCAATAAAATGACACCATATTACATGTCTATAGAATGGAACAATAAACTTTGAGAACATGTCCGTATCACTTAAATTGGTCTATAGGTCCCACTGCATACCCATCTAAATGTCGAGGATAAAATTCAGAGATAATTTTAAATATCCTAAAAATTATATAGAACTACAAAAGGCAGAGCAACCAAACAATCTTGAGTGAAAATAATAAATTTAAAAATATACTACAAAGGTATGGTAATGTATAATGCACACTACTATCATAATGACAGACAACTGGGGTCATGTAACAGATAACAGAGCAAGGCAAACAATCATATATGAAGCCAACTGATTTTTGACAAAATAGCCAGGAACATTAAAATGCCATAAGGACAAGCTTAAAGTGATACTGGGAAATTCACATGCAGATATGCTAATTAAATAATATTTGGTTTGACACCAGAGTGTATGGAAATTTGAATGGCACTGAAAACACTAGTCTTTGCAAGTAAAAGCTTTGGAAACAATTTCAAAACACCTGTATCAAGTAGGTAAATTTCATCTCCATATTACAAACAATGAAATTGCCAAGTGTGCTGACTTCATTTCCTGTGATTTCCTCTTTTTCATTGTTTTCAAATATTGCATAAGAATTAACAAAATAATTAACTTGAGTTACCTTGCAGTAGCTGAAGTAGGAGACTGGTAAAAAACATACCAACAAGGACCAACATGAACATTTATCAGATAGTGTTTTGAAGTTAAGAACTCCAACCAGTACATGGAACTATCCATGGTACTAAAGCCCTGCACTGTATAGGAGATAGCTTTTGGACAGATTAACACTGAAGGAACATTACCTAGTTAATGCTGAATACAACATCAAGAAAAAATAAGACATTGAAAATTTTTCTTCACAACACATATATCACTAAATTTATATGAGAGAGACAAAAGTACACCTGAACATAAATATTTCAAACTTTTCTTAACATTTCATTACCTCTTACACACTGACCTGAACAGTGTACACTAATCTTTCTGTTGTGATTAATGATATCAGAACATAATGTGCATTTAAAAGAATAATATTGGAGAGGTGCATGCTAGCCTCCCCACACGGATTCCATTCTGTTCAGTCCAGATTTGGTCTCAGTCTTCACTTTGAAATAATGCTCAGGAAGCTATATGGGCCAGAGCATCAGGGAGTATGAAGTCCCTGATGTCTGGAAGAGACCCTGAAGTATGACACAATAGAACTTATCTTCACTGTTTATATAATAATTACTCAAACCAGACATAAATTCCTGTGACTTGGATTTTGTTCCTACCCAGAGACTCTCCAAAGAACCAAATCTGAATATCAAAACAAGTATGTGAGAAGCACCCAGGCACATCAGGAAGGTCTGTTATGAGGTGTTTCTAGAATGAATTCACTCGGCAGTAGAGATTCTCCTGGTTCCCCACACTTCTCCATCTACCCTGGACCTCTCAGTCTTAATATGACAAGGTCAACAAATCAGAGGATGACAATCACTGAAAAATTATTTCATTATTCTCATAGATCACAAAAGAAGGGGCACATCATGGTCTAGAAGCCATACAGAGAAGTCCAGCAAGCTACAGGCAGATGGTGAGGACCTCAATGGCATGGAGGTGGGACTCCCTCCCATCCAAGCCCTGCCCCCCAGTGGTCAGCTTAGCTATGTGAGTGCCTGTAGCACCCCTCCACACACACCCTATCTCTGGGCTGTTGGCTGTGCCACTACCTGGTTCCACACTACAGAGGCACAGGGGGTCATAAAGGCCATTGTCCTGAGCTCAGAAGATAGCGCAGAAGTGAACAACAGAAAGAGGGCCTCTCTTAGGCTCCTTGATGAAAATTGAAGCCCACTGGAAAAGTGAAGAGAATCTGCAATAAATGCACACCAGACCACCATACTTGGTAAGCTGGAAGGATTAATACCTGCCATTGGAACCTGGACTATCTTCAAGGGAAGGGAAGCTAGAACCTGCAGTACAACCTTGCAGAGTTCAACCCCGCAGGAGGCCAGGGAGCTCAACTTGGGACTTGAGCCAGAAATCCGACTGAATCTTACAAGTCTAGTACTGGCTTGAGGAGACTCACTGACATACCTTCATACTGCTGCCCACGTTGTTGAACTGTTTCTCCTCTGGATGGGTCTGCCACATCGCCGTCCCTTCGAACTGGCTGATCATGGGCTGAATCCTCTATGAACTGTAAGCCAGATAAACCTTCAACCCTGTAACTTTGGTTGTCCTGTATGTTGTCTCAGCAATGAGAGAAAATAACCAACATGCATGTTTATACTCAAAATGTTCTTTGTTCATCTCCATTTTCCTTGTTAGTCTACCAATTTAATATTGAATCTTATCTCCATTATCTTTATTTCTGAGTCTAAAGTCCAGTGGTTATTATATCTGAGTCTCAAGATTACCATCTGAGTTGATTCTATTCAATAGAACTCCATTGAGGAAGGACTTATAATGGTTGTTTCCCATTTTATTAAGAGATAATCAATGCATATAAGGTAAAACTAAAATCTGTATGCTATTATTAGCATTAATGACAGGATTAATACCATTCAACTAAAATCTCCTGGGATCCTATGTTGGCATTTTCCTTTTTCTCTGAGCAGGTATGTTTGTTTGTTTTTGTATAATTATATCCATATATATGGATAGAAAAACTAACATTCTTTCATTTCTAATTTCCTGGATTACGTTCTTACTCTAGCACTCAAGAAGTGTTAAAAAGTAAAATCTCTGATAAGCACGGATTGGATCCTTTTTTACTTCACAAAACTGGGCATAATCACTGTGACTTCAGTACACTTGTGTTTCCAGTCTACACTTTCATCTTATGCAGGAAGGTCCCATATAACAAGAAACAAGGTAAAATACTTCTTATCTCTGTCTAGTCATGCACACTTAAGGCTTTTCATTCCATGTGGCAACATCTACAACTGCTTTCTCATAGAACACAGCAATGTTCATCATGGATATATAAAAAGATTGGAGCAGATAAACTTGCAAATCATGCTGAAGCATGTTCACTATCATTTCATGTTCCAATGCCTCTTGACAAGTGTATTTATCACTAAACTTTCTATTTCTATAATGATGAAATTTTTGAAAAGAAAGCTCCCAATGACTAAATATTTCATTTCCAAACTTCCTTCATATGCACACACATCATGGATATGGGGGTTATTCTCTTCATTTCTATTAGGCATTAAGGGGGGAATAAATTACACTCTGTATATAGCATCAGGTCAATAATGTGGCACTAAAGCGTTTACTTTCTAATGTGTCCGATGACACTTTCTTCACTTCTGGGCCAACTGAAAACATTATTCCCAGAGCAAGTTGAAGTATATAGGTCAGTAATCATGCAAGTATTATTAAAAGTCATACCTCAGGGATATTTTACGTATTTTTTAAATGTAAGGTGATGTAATCAATAAGGCTTTATTTTTAATTGGGGAAGAGGTGATTAATTGTAAAATTATTCACACATCAGTTGTTGGAATTCTGAACCAACATGTTGTCTGGCATTATCTGTAGATAGGCACAAGAATTTGAAAACAATTTTCATAATAATAAAATTACAATATAATTTATCTTTTTATATTATTATAGTGTGTTAGTTAAAAATTTAAAATAGCTCTATGTTCTTCATAAAGAGACTTAAATGCACAAATTTATGTAAATTAGTATGTTTTAGGGACAAAAATTGGTGTATTGCATACTACTCTGAGGAGTTTTACGTACATTTTAGATACATTTTTCAGAAAACTGTTTATGGATACATAAAATAATGCAGGCATGGAAACAAAAAAATTTACCACCGAATTCTTGACAATAGTTGCCTTTGTGGACATGTGTGGGAGAATGGAAACACATGGAGAAACCAATAACTCCAATTTCATAGGTGATAACTGAAATCTTCATAAAATATCAGCTCTGAAACAGTATTATTATATACTTATATTTAATAGAGCTAATGAGTATTATTATTATTATTATTATTATTATTGGTACCAGGGATCAAACTCAGGACCTTGCACTTGCGAGGCAGGCACTGGAACCACTGAGCTAAATCCCCTGCCCCTCGCGAGTATTGTTGACAGCAAAAACAGCAAATACTAATGGGTTACTTAATAAATGCCAGGAAATATTCTAAAGTAGTGATTCTAAATTCTGTTGTAAGGAAGAACTACTAATAATTACATATGATGCTATATCAATAAAATAGGTAACATTTTGAGGGTGTGGTATTTGGATAAGATTAAATATTCACAGATAAATATATTAATAAAATTTAAAGATCCTTTAAAGTACCTTTATATAAAAACCATATAAACCAAATAATTATCTTCTCCATTTTATAGGTGAATAAAATCCTGCATGTGCTTATATTATGTAGCACAATTGCCACAATCACAGTTTTACTAATTAACTCAGAGTGTGAGTTGACTAGTGAACCTCTGTATTACTTGGGTAAGTGAAGAAAGAGAATTGAAATCTACTTGTAATTCAGAACTCAAACTTGGAGTTTTTGAGCTTTCCTAGTGCTAATATTCCCAACCATAAATAAGAGTCTTTATTATCTGAAAAGTAATGAACCAGTATTCCTAGGCCTGAGAGCATGCACAAGAAAAGATTAAAAACAGGAGGAGTTTTCACATGAAATAATTTACTGAGGTTGAATAGTTGATACAAACAAACACATACTAAATTTAAAAATTGAAAGTTGCTTTTTATAATATAATATTTTAAAATAATTAACAAATGTAATGTGCACTAATGCCACATTTGTGGCCAGTGGTGTCATTGTTTATGTGCATTTAACTAAGACACATGGGTCAAAATATGAAGTTCACTGAATGCAAGAATGAGTGGAATATATTGCATAATATTTATTTATTTATTTTAAATTTAATTTAAATTGTTTTTGGTACCATGGATCAGTCAGGCCCTTGTGCTTGCCCAGCAGGCGGCAAAACCACTGAGCTGAATCCCGGCCCTATTGCAGAATATTTAAAGGGAAATGAAATTACAGTGAGGACTTAAATATGCAGAGAACAAAATAATAAATTCCAGGAACAGTGAAACTCCTAAGAGTCAGCTGGCACATAACAATATTATCTAATTATAAACTTTAATTACATGTTCAGACAGTGTAGCTGTAGTTCTTATAGTGTTTTTACTGTTGTACATCAAAGGAAATTGTCCTTCTATTTCACAGTAAAATAAGGTACATTTGAATGATTCTTCATAGCCTTTAATTAGAATGGTATTTTTTTCTAATATGGGTAAGGCAGTATCTTATTCTTATTTTTCTGAAAAGGGGGAAGGGGTAGAAATGTGATTTTAAAATGTGGGGAACTGTGAAGTGCTGTGTATATGCATCAAGCCCCTATAAGGAATTTCATTATCATGTAGTACAAACACATATAAAAATTATATACTTATGAAGGGGACCAAGAGATGTGGGGAACCCAAGGGAGAGGAAGGGAAGAGGTTAAAAAGAGAAGGTGTCAATTATTTAAAAACAGAATTGTGTTTCAGTTTGCTCATTTCATTTACTCTCGGAGGTCTGCCAAGTTACATTACTGTGAAAATGTTTATTATTTCACAGAAAATAAAAAGAGAAGTATTTTGTAAGTTTTATTAGGCTGTTCCCAATAACATCATGGTGTGAGCTGACAAAATAATAAACCCTATTTCCCTCAAGTGGCTGAAATAAACTACAGTATTTCTCAAGAAAGATTGATGTGTAAACCTATTTACTGGGCATATAGAGGACAGACTCAAAACTGAGCTTTGGTGTCTTCTCTGGAGATGAAGTGTCTAATTCCAAATGCAAGGACTGATTGTTAGGTAGACAATGAAACAGTATTACCAAGTCTCTACAACATCCAGAAGAAAAAGGTTAAAACAGAAATATCTTTCATACCAGGTATTTTATTGACAGAGGCATTTATGAGTTTAACACAAGTAGTCTTGTATAAAATTAAATAAAATCCAAGTATTTATCAATCATTCATTATTTTAAAATTGTTGACCAGTACAATGTAACTCAATGTCATATTTCTGGTCAGTGATGACATTGATTATGGACTTAACTAAACCACATTTATAGCATTTTAAAATCCACCAATGTCAAGAATTAGATTATATGTTAGATAACTTTTAAAACACAAAATTTTGCATGATATCTTAAATTGAAAAAGAACAGAAATCACAAAATCACAGAGTGAAGAAAGTCCTAGAAAATAACTGCACTTAGGAATGTTTAGTGGTATGAACCATCAGCCTTGATTTAATGTTCTGATAATGCTGTCTTAGATCTTAGTATTTAAACACTCCAAATAGAGAAAATTTTTACTATTGTCCTGGAATGAAAAAGATATATTTGACTCTTCTTCATGTCCTGTAATTAGAATGACTTTTGTTTCTTAGCATGAGAAAGGGTCACTTATTCTCTATTTTGACTTAAAAGTATTGACCTCATTTTACTATGACAGTAGACTATTTTTCTGTAATTTTCATTGCCAACTAACTTTACAGATTACTGACTTTAATTTCTTATCATTTTCACAGTAGAATGCTCACTGCTAGGGCTGGTACAACAAAAAGTATGGAGTTTTAAGATGGTAAAAAATTTTATCAGTTGGGAAAATTAAATATTTTTTAAATGGATGTTAGTGATATATGACTGGATTTATGTAATTGATATGACTAAATTTTGCACAGAAAATATTGATGATTATATTTTCAAAAGTAAATTTTAATGTTATAATACAGATGGATTTTTAAAAAAATGATAAAAAAATAAAGATCCAGTGAATAGTATTCTGAGTTTTCTTTTTAATAAAGGAAGAGCCCCAAACTTTGGACATTTATTTTCTCTTCCTCTTCTCTTTTAATATTAAAAAAATCCTTAGAAATTTGAATAAGATGGACCACTTTAGCTAATTATGAGTTCAGTGAATTGAGCCTTCCAGGTCATATAATATGAAATAATTATTTCGTGCCTCCAAATTGTTAGTTTGATGGCTTCAATCCAGTGGGAATAGCACTTGTATCTTTTCTCCCCATGGTTATCTGCATGAGGAAGCTGCTTTTGATGCTGTATTTCTAGCAAGCCAGAGGAAGCAGTGAGAGCCATCACTGGACAGGAGACTGGGAAGTTGCATTTGGTTCACATTCTGTGGTCATGACCCAGCAGAGAAACAGCTTAAACCAGTAAGTGTTGATGTAGATCTTTGATAGGGGAGAGGCATTAGATACCTTTTTTCACATCATCCAGACTCACAGGACAGTTTGTGCAGATAGATAGAAAGATCTCAACATAAAAAATTTCAAAATTTGAGCTGTGAAGTGTATGAAGCTTTTTCTTGGGATTGTTTTTGAGGTCCCAGGTCACTCAGGCTGAGTTTTGCTTTCATCACCCACTTATATATGCCACAAATATCTTGCCCACAGAAGCACAAGATGAGTTTCTCTACAATGTTACCTGAGCATTTCAAGAAAATTATGAAGGGGAGGAGGAAAAGGAGAAAGGGGAAGAAGAAGAGGAGGAGGAGAAAGAACATGACAGTGATCATAATGTTGTGAACCATATTTTAGTGTCTCCTGAATGGCATGCTCTGAGCTATATGTTCCCTGTAGGGTGTTTCATTTAATTCCATTGGCACAGACTTCCCCAAGTCAGAAGTGTCTATTAAAAGAAGTAGGTAAGCATTTTTATTTAACTGTTATTGGGTTGCTAGTCAAAAACAATGAAGCTTACGTTGGTCTTTCTGAATCCAGACACAGTGCATCCTGCCAAGAAAATCCTGATATTCTGTTCCCTTAACAACCCAATAAGAAATGCCATTTGTCTGCCACCCTAGAAAGTCGCTTCCTGTTCCCTGTGCTCTCTTCTTTAAAGGTTTCTGGTAGATGAAGATTCACAGCAGTGAGTGGCACCTGGTGCAGCCATTATAGAAAGGACAGGTACAGATCACAGGCAAGGATCCCAGAAAGAGGAGGCACAGAATACCTCACGAATTTCTCTCACCGCCACTGCAGAATCAACTTGGAGCTGTCCACATCCTTCTCCATTTCAGTGGTCATCCCACTAAATCTCCGGAGACACATAGCCCAGAGTGCACTTTATCCTCACTCAGAATTTGGCCAAAGTTTAATGATGCTCCTCACATGTAGCTGCAGTTTAAGCTCCAGGACATCTGATTAAAGCTTTCTTATGGCTGTGAAACAGTTAAGAAGATGGGCACATTGAACCCAGGCACTGATGATTTAAATTTTAATGTGTTGGTGCTCTTCATTATTTCTGTGATGTGGAAAAGGTTGCTAGTATCTCTGAGGCTCAGTGTTATCTTCTTGTTCAATTTGTAGTGGATGGTAAAGACTTAAGGAGGGAATCAATTGGTATGGGTGCTTTCTACATAATTAGCAAGTGATGAATATGTAAAATAAAGGCAAAATACAGTTTAGGTATCATCATCATCATTATTAATGATAATATTAATCTTCATACCTTTCAACTAAAATATCTTCTTACTTGAAGCTGCTGTTTATCTATTTCTGCAATGTCCTTAATATGAGCATGCAGTATATATTTGGAGAGAAATGTGTTAGTCTCTTTCATTTTCTTTTTAATTCTTATGTTTACTGATACATTTTTGCAATACACAATGAACATATTCCTCAAGGGGAGTTAGTGCATGTAATAACACATCTTAAATCTTTATCATCCCATACACCTCCCCTCCCTCCACTTTTTTATATTCATCTCTTTTGGAAAAGGTCTTATTTCCTCGGTGTCTATACATTTTTTGACACAGAAGAAACAACAAAAATAGACATGTTGAACACTGAATACAATTCCTTGTTCCCCAAAATTGACTATCATAAGTAGAATCCACCACTTGGTACACTCCCATCTGCAGTTTTATCTCTTTCAGGAATGTCTAAAATAAGAGGGGAGAAGAAATAAGAGCTCTTTTCTATCTGTAGCCTGGATAGTTGGGTCCTAAAACTCCTTTTAACAGCATCTACAACACTAGATTATTCACTGCAGAGATAGTCACAAAGGCTGAAAGACAAGAGTGCAAGTAACCTTTACGCTTGAGTTGATACACTTCTCAAAATCGCACAATTTCAGGGTTCACTGACTTTTGACAACTATTTTCCTTAAGAACCCCACTATTTCTATAAAGATGGAATTGTTAATTTGAAAAGTGATGCAGTGAGGAATATAAGTTGTAAACATTTTTTATGTGTCTCACATGTTGTGAAGATGAACATTATTCTCCATCTCCTTAAGCAGCATTGAGTACAGAGAGGTGGAGAGATTTAATATATCCTTCAAATATTTGAACATCAGTAATCTGGAGCTAATATTTTGATTTCCTGTCTCCTATTCCAGGGCATTGTCTCCTGCATATTATTCCCTATAAAATGTGAGATGTCTGGGTCACTAGTTATGCAAAGATCATTACTAGATATATATCAGAGATATTTTTTGGCAGAACACATTAACAGTAATAGGTTATATATGATTAGCAGTGATTATTTATTGAGGCAATTAATATATGTGACTAATAATTAAATGAAACATGTATCAATTAGTGGAAATAAAATAGCCATCTCCCATCCACATATTATTCTGAAAATTTTGCAGAAAGATTTGGAAAGACTTAATAGTAAATCCACTAAATGATGTTTCTCCCTCATGCAATTTTTAGGATCAATTAAAGCATTTGAAATCAATATATATGCTTCACACAGGGACTTAAAATTATGTCAGTGTCACCTACTACATTACAAGGGGACTAGATCTTACAGTATGGGCTACTTAGATTAGATTTTAGAGCCATTGATGGTAAGCCTTAAAGCAAACTCTATGTATGCACAAATCAGTACTGACACATATGCTTAAATGGATCCATAGCCACACCTATGCAGGAATTCTTTGGGGGAACAGGTGACCAGGAGTGTAGAATAATGCAAAGACACAAGGAACTCAAATATCATAGGTAAGAAGCCAAATCCCTGTAAAATATTAGTTCCTAAGCATGTGTTACTAAATGTTTATTTTAAATATGGGCAAAGGGTATATTGATCACATTCAGAGATAATAATAATGGCTCATCTTCTAAATATCAGGAATTATTCCAAGGCAGTGTTTTTCAACTTCAGTATAGGAAGTGACCACCAAGAACTGCATATATAGCCAGTCTGAAAAAAATAGATTTAGTCTCAGTGCAGGTGCTCTGGATGCTTCAACTTATTCACAGGTAAATATTCCTAAATTCAACAGAGAACACTGGTGTAAGCTATTCGAGAACATTTTGAACCTTTTTATAATAGCATTAGAGGCTAGATAATTACTGTCATTTTACAAAGTAGGATACTGCAAGATGTTTTAAAGTCTTTTCTGCACTTTTTTTTTGCCTGTGTTATTGCCTTGACATCACTTAGTAAAGGGGAATGTAATTCATGTACTTGGAAGTATTGATGTGAAAATCTATTAAATGGCATAAGAAGGGTAGGTATTGAATGTGGGCTTTGGGATCTGCCTTACAGCTAAGCAAAATTCCTTAACAATTCATAAAAGTGTTTCTGATTTCTAAAAAGACAGTGTTTCCAGGCTATATTTTATAGAATACAGAAGCAAAACAGAGATCTGTCTTCCTCAGAGAACATTTTACCTAGCTATACAAGGTTGATATAAATACACAGAAAAAAATTCCAGAAGTGCTTTTAGCAGTTGATTATTTTTTAATCATCCATACATTGGAGTGGCATACACTGAAGCTACCTTGGTGGTCAGTGATTATATTGATCATGCACATTTAACATAAATGTAACAAAACCCAAAGTTCTTCAAAGTTAAGGATATGAATTACACATTGAATGATTTTCAAATGATAAACATAATTGGAGTGAGGACCTCAGCCATAAAGGAAGAAAATTAAAAAATACAAAAATCTGAAACATCTTGGAAATAACTGACACCTAATATTTTCTGGTTATGAACTGTTAATTTTATTTTAATGTTTGGATACTACAGTCCAAGCCCTTGTACATTGTCTTAAATATTTTAAGCCAATGGATGTTATATCACTGCTTGAGTATTTGGTTGCTATTTTCTTTTTCCAACCCTGTTTTCTTTTCAAAAGGTGCCTGCATGATATGGAGCCACAAAATCTTATACATGTATCAGAATTCCAACTCCTTAAACTCTCAGAGGATCCAGACATGCAGCCCATCCTCTCTGGACTGTTCCTGTCCATGTACCTGGTCACAGTGCTCGGAAACCTGCTCATCACCCTGACCATCATCTTTGACTCCCATCTTCACACCCCCATATACTTCTTCCTCTCCAACCTGTCCTTGGCTGATATCTGTTTCATCTCTATCACAGTCCCAAAGATGATTGTGAACATCCAAACTCATAGCAGGGTCATCTCCTATGTGGGCTGCCTGACCCAGATGTCTCTTTTACTCATTTTTGGATGTATGGATGACATGCTTCTGACTGTGATGGCCTTTCACAGGTTTGTGGCCATCTGTCATCCCTTGAAATATCATGTCATCATGAACTTTCACCTCTGTCTCTTCTTTGTTCTGGTGTCATTTTTGTTCAGCATTTTGGATTCTCAGATACATAATTTGATTGCCTTACAATTCCAATACTTCAAAAGTGTGGAAATTTCTAATTTCTTCTGTGACCCTTCTCAGGTCCTTACTCTTTCATGCTCTGATAGTGTTACTAAAATTATAGTCATGTATTTTGTTGGTGCTGTCTATGGTTTCATTCCTGTCACAGTGATCATTTTGTCTTACTATAAAATTACTTCTTCTATTCTGAGAATCTCTTCATTGTGTGGAAAGTATAAAGCCTTGTCCACCTGTGCATCTCACTTATCAGTTGTTTGCTTATTTTATGGAACAGGAATTGCAGAATACCTTGCATCCTTTGTATTTAATTCTAGAAAAAGTGCAGTAGCCTCAGCAATGTATGCAATTGTCATGCCTATGCTGAACCCATACATTTACACCCTAAGGAACAGGGACATTAAAAATGCCCTTCAGAGGCTGTGGAGCAGAACCATAAAATCTCATCATCTCTTCCGTCCTTCCCGTAGTTTGGATTGAAAATAAAAAATTAAATATCTAGTTCTGCAAACCCCACCTTCTTCCTCACATTGGCTCCAGTCCTGTCATTCCACACTAAGAATCATATCTGCATATCGATCCTTTACTATTATCTCTCTCTCTCTTTCTCTCTCTCCTTCTCTGACTCTCCCTTCCTTCCTTTTTTCTTGCTTTTCTTTATCTCTCCCACTCACCTTTCACCAGTACTGGAGAATGAGCCTAATGCCTTTGCACTGAGCTACATCTCTAGATCCTTTTAATTTTTTTTTAAACAGTATCTTTATCAGTTACTAAGTCACCCAGTCACCCAGGCTGACCTCAAACTTGTGATCCTTCTGCCTCATCTCTTCAAAGTGCTTGCATTGTAGTTATGTGCCATGGTTTTTCATTAGTTGCATGAAGTGTATTCCAAAATCCTTCTATCATAAACATAAAGACTAAATCAGTATCCCAAGAAAGCATCTGTAATTTTAGAGCACTGAACCTGAACACTCTGTGAAGTAGTCAGATATATTTTTACATATATGTATTTCATAGTCTATCATTTTTTGTACTTCATGTATGTTTTCTTCAGATACTATATCTAAGACATTTATTGAGACATGTTCTGTCTAGAGGGCTTATCACTAGTGTCATGCCTGGATTAAGTGAGTCCTTCACAAACAAATAGGACTAGAAAACAGGCTGCTATCAGAAAATGAAAGGCTATTTCTCAATAAACAAGAGACAGTCTCCGCAGTACTGAAAAGTCAAGTGATTATCTGCACACCTGTGCCGACTGTCCTTGGACTCAATCATAAATAGTTCACCCCAGATTACTTAGCCATTTCAATACCTATATAATGCTAATTCCTTTCTCAGCTAGTTGCTTATGTCTCTTTCTAGATGTTAGCCTATCCACATATGGATGAAATCTCTCCTAGCTAGCTGCTGCTATTTCCCTCTCCCAGTGTCATTCCATCCACACATGAATGTAATAAACTCAATAAACTCGGCTTTTCTGAGCTAGCTGCTAGAATCTATCCCTGCATTTAGCCCCTAATTTTAGTCTGCAGAGTAAAATTTTCTTTAAAAAATCCTGTCACCAAGGAGTGGTTTCATGTGCACCATTTATAAGAACTGGTTGTTAAGGTTGGATTTAATTGGAATCAACTGAGAGAATTAAAATAGCCATACTTCTCAAATCTTATTTAAGATTTGTCATGTACATGTACCAAATACTCATAATGAATATAATCATTAAGTGTCATCAGTATGAACTAAAGTAATCATATTAAATTAACAATAAGAATGAAAATTGGGAAAGAAGATTTAAGAGATGGAAGGAGGGACATAGGTGGGAAGGGGAAAGGGATTAAAAAAGTATCAAGCTGTGTTATGTACATGCACCCACTCTTTGAGATGAATGTAAACTTCATGTACTGCAGATGTGTACTAATAAAATAAATAAATATAAAATAAGTATAAATAAAATGAAAAGAAAATACTGGAACTTGAGTTTTATTACCAGAGATTTTCATTTATATGGATCTGTCTAAATGATAGGTTTTTAAAAAGCTTCAAAAGCTCAATTGTGTGAGTTAGAAATGATCTTATAGTAGTCGTATGAGAGGTAGGTTTTTTGAAAACATTGTCTTAAAATGTAAGTCCTTCAATGGTTTAGCATTGTTATCACTGCTTTTTAGTTTATTTCCTCCTGCTCCCTTCCCACCCTCCTACAGTTATCTTTTAACAATTCGGTTCATTTCACTACTTCCTTCACATCCCCGGAACCCTCAGGGTTTTAAAGGCTGTTCCTGGCCTATCTCTGTGGCCACATTGCTCCCTTTTTGCATTTATCCTGCAGTAATCATCCAACCAGTTTATGTTATTATATAATTTCCCTCGGATAATTAGCTTTGCTTGTATTTAGTGAGTGAACCCTGAGTAATAAATTATAACATGGAAGAAAAATTGCATGTTGTGAGTTGTCAGCAATTGTAATCCAGTGCTACCTTGGTTGGTGAACTTAATTTGCTTCTGGGGAATATGGCTGTGGCCATGTTGTCAACTGATCTGCAGTTCATGAACAGAAGCAAAATTTTGATGAAACCTTCTGTTTGAAAACCAAATTGTTCATGAACAGAAGCATACGTGAACTAAGGTATTATTATACTTCAAAATATTCTTGGGAACTGGGAACTGAAGCTCGTTTTAAACATATGACCCTGCTTAGGTACCCAGCTAAGAAGTTAATGGTGGGCTTATGTTTCCAGTTACTGTATGGCTTAATGGTGTCTGATTATTATTAACAGTTGTATGACAAATACATTGAACTTTTGCTTATTTTACTTTACAGAACAATACCAATGTCCCTGTCACCAGTCAAAGTGAGCCTTTGTTCACCCAATCTATAACTGAAGATGTTGATGAGTGAGAGAGTAATGTGTTTTTCTGATATTACCCAGCAGCCTCTCCTCACAAGAAAAGCTGTTCTTTTTCCTCGTTCACATAATGATTTAGTAGACATACAGTGGTGTATTAATAACTTGACTGGGAAATATTCATAAAGTTAACAGCAGCCACTGAAAGTGGTAGAACATTGATTAGAGTAATGAATACTCATAGTAGAAGGAATCAGATTTGTAGACACTTAAACAATTATATATTGGTTCTTTTTATATTGTAAAATGTTATTTATATTTTATGAGAAAATAAAATAAATTTTAAAATCAAATAATAAGATAATAAAGAATTATTACACAGTGTTTCATTATCTTCAAAGTAATTAGTACAAAACATAAACCAAAATGATTGTTACAAAAAAGAAACAAACATATATATTGATTCTTAAATTGAAGAATTTTGGTTAACTTCTAACTCCCATATGATTCTCAGAATCTTCAGCAGCAAATGCAATGCTACAGAACATTTCTTCCAAAGGTATCACATAATTATGTACCTTGAGTAAGTTAAATATTTTCCTTATTTATGAAAATTTTTATTCTTACATTAAAGGGCTTGATTTTACATGTGCATTATGGAATTCCTATGAAAGCTATTACAAACTGGATGACTTTGTTCATTACACAAAATGTGATTTTATTTAACTTGTCCATCTATAATACTCTGAAAACCATTTCTTTATTGAAAGTTTCATTCTGAAGGTATAATTGAATGTAGTTATTAGAACAGTATTTTTCCACAGTGGCAGATAAATAATGGGAAAGTGTCATGATGAACACATTATTAAGAAATGTATCATTCACATATGCACTTTGTAAGGAAAATTGACTCAAAAATCAGTTGAAAATTATTAGCTAAGTTGATTGGGGCACATTTTTGACCTCTCATCAATTCTAATGCCTTACTTTAATGGTGGTTAGCTTAAAAACTCTCTCAGATGAAATAGATAATTCACACCTCCAGTATTAATTCAGTAAATGGAAATATTATCAACATCATCTATTCTGATGTTTATTAACTCTGTTAGTTATTTGAACTCTAAATGTGCTTTACCCCAGAGGTCTGAAAAACCCTCAGATTTATATTTTTACATCAATCCTTGGTCAGGTGAATAGCAGGTAATCATAATTTATCTATATACTCAAAATCTAACACAGTGGGTGTAAAGTTTTGCATGTTGCTATTTTGTGCATTATTCTACCTATTTCCATCCATTTATCTATTATCATCTGTCAATCTAGATTTACACACAAATATTCCAGTGATTCTGTTTTTCTGGCAAAAGCTTGAATACTAATGAATGTGAAGCTCTCATGGAAATTTTTGGAATATCTTCAAAAAATTAAAACTAGAACCTCCATATGATCCTGAAATGCTTCTACTGTAAATGTACCCAAATCATCTGACATTAGTATACAAAGCAAGTACAGTCTATAATCAAGGCAACATTATTCACAATTAGCCAAGATGTGTAATTAGGCTAAGGATTTCTCACCAGATGAATATATAAATAAATGTGGGGAAAAATGGAATACTAACATGGCATAAAGAGAAGGAAATCATTCGGTACAACATGAATGAGGTGACACAACATCCTGCTAAGAGAAATGAGGCAGCTACAGAAAGATAAATTGGATGAACTCACCTACAGAGTGTGAAACCCCATGAAAACAGAGTGAAATGGTGGCTACCAGAGATAATGGATCAGGGAGTTGAGAAGATGTGTGTCAAAGAAAACAATTTCAGTTGGGAGAAATAATTTAAAGAGATCTACTGTATATTAACATGAATATAGTTATTAATAATGTGTATAATTAAAATAAGTATAAAAGCACACAGAGGGGTGATGTATTTGTAAAATGAATACCTGATCAGGTCCACATAATTAGAATGTACAAAGAAATCTTACAGATCAGGGGTAAAAGTGTCCAATTCAATATTTCAAAATGAGCAAAATCTAGAAAAGACATTTGTTACACAACATATGGAATCTACAAAGAGGTACTGGAAAAGATGCATTGGTAGTCATGGGAAAATGCAAATCAAAATCACAATAAGATACAACTATAATCCAATGGCAGGCTTCACTTTATATAAAATTGGAATTCACAAGTATTGATGAGTATATGAAGATACTAGAATCTGTTTACACTAGAGTGCTACAAATGTTTATCTTTTCTTGAAGATATTAAGCACAAAATAACTTCCTAAGCTAGTAATTTGTTCCACTTGTAGATAAAATTCTTTAATATTTAGAAACAAGCATGATCATTTGCTGTTTAAGACTATGCTGGGTTCTAAAAATCTCTGTGCTTGTGATGTTTTTGTCACTATTCCAAATTCCATACAGTATTATTAAACAAATAAAGATGAAAAGAATTTCATCTAATGTTATGTGACCCCAGAGCAGATACAGTCTTGAGCAAAAAATCATTCTGTAATGTATGGCTGTGCTCAAACAAGTAAATGTGCATGTGTATTCATTATATACAAGAGTCAAAGGCTGTAAATCACCAAAATATTCACTATTGCATGAATGGATAAGCACTCTGAGTAGTATACACAGTAGATTAATAATCTTTTAAAAATAAATGGAACAAGTTGACACTTTCAAATAAAAGTGCCCAAAAGAAAGAGCAAGAGATAAAAGGAAAAAATGAGGAAGCAGAAAAAGACAGAATGCATGAAAGAAAGAATAAAACAAGGAAGCAAGGAATGAAAAATGAAGGATAAAAGGAAGTGAGAATGGAGAAAATGAGGGTGCAGAAGAGAAGGAAGGATGGAAAGTAGAAAGGAAGCGTGATAAAGGGGAAAAGGAAGAAAAATAAAATAAATGATATGACAGGCTGTAGACAGGCATGTCTGCACATGCCCTACCGAGGTCCCCAGTCACACGGAACACCGCGAATCAGCCCTCAGCAGACAAGGCAGGTCTGCGCACGCCCTACTGAGGTCCCGAGTTATGCAGAAGATGCCAAATCAGCCCGCTGCAGACAGGCAGTTCTGCGCAAGACCTGCGATGTCCGGAGTTGTGCTGAACATGCCAAATCACCCCGCACCCTGGCAACAATCCACTGGACCCCCACCCCCACTCCTCCGTACAGACACCTGGTTCCACACTACAAAGACACAGTGTACACTGGACCACCAGACCATGGTACTGAGTCCCGCTGCTCCCAGCCCAGAAGTAGGGGCTTCTGAGCCACCAACCCACTGCTCCTGGACCAGAGGAAGGGGCTTCCCAGCCACCATCCCTCCTGCTGCTCCCAGCCCACAGGAAAGGGCTTTGGGCCACCATCCCTACCATTGTTCACGATCCCTGTCCCACTTCTCCCAACTCAGAGGTAATCCGTGCAGGCACCAACAGCCACCCCCAGTTGAAATGAGAAAACATGTAAATAAGTCTCAAAACCAGACTTCTAGATCACCTACAGCAACCCCAAAGTGAAATGAGATGGAACACTCTGATACTCAACCACCTGGACCCACTGAACTGGCAACACAAGGGGACCTGGAAAAAATGAAATCAGAAATAATTTCTCAGGTAACTGGAGAAATTGTGCCCCTAGTGCAAGACATGATTAATAAATCTAGAGAGGAGCACAGGAACATGATGGAATTCCAACATAGGAAACAAATGGAATACATAAAACAGATGCAAATAGATTTCTAGGAGATGAAAAACTCCATTCAAAGTCTACACAGCAGAATGAGCCAATGTGAGGACAGAATTTCAGATATAGAAGATAAGATTGGAATTAATGACCAGGAAAAGAAAAATTGCTGGAAAATTATAAGGGAACGTGAGAAATCAATCCAGCAGCTGCTAGATGATGCAAAGAAGAATAACAAAAGACTGATTGAAGTCCATGAAGAAACAGGAGAGAGTGGAGATGACATAAATAATCTCTTCACAGAACTAATGGCAGAAAACTTCCCAAGCAGGGGAAAAGAGCTTGACATACAGATAAGTGAGGCATATAGGACTCCAAATAGCCTTGATCAAAAAAAATCTACACATAGGGATATAATTGTTAACATTCCATAAATGATATGACAAAACAGAGTCACAAAAATTACAAAAAATCAGAGTTAATTTGGGCATCACATTACTTGAAATTAAATAAAGAAACAACTTCAAAAGCAGATTCCAGAGTGGCACTGAAAACACTGAATCAGCCTGCTGCAGACAGGCAGGTCTGCAGATGCAGTCTGGAGGACACCAATCACACTGAAAACACCAAATAAGCCCATGGCCCAGCAGCAATCCACTGAACCACCTGCCGCCCCCCACTCCTTTGACCTCTTCTCTGTACAGCCACCTGGTTCCACACTACAAAGACACAGAGGACACTGGACCACCATACCACTGCACTGTAGTTAATCAAATTCTCAGCATTTATAGTATTCCTGCCCAGCAGTAGGGGCTTCTGAACCACCATCCCACTGCTCCTGGTCCAGAGGAAGGGGCTGGCCAGCCAACATCCCTCCTGATGCTCCCAGCCCAGAGGAAAGGGCTTTTGGACCACCTTCTGTCCTGCTGCTTCCAGCACAGAGGAAGGGGTTTATGGGCCACCATCCCTATCAAACCTCCCAGCCCCTGTCCCAACTCTCCCAGCTCAGAGGAGGTGAGCTGCGCAGGTGCCAACAGCATGCCCTTGCCCCGCCCCCAGTCAAAATGAGAAATCATGTAAATAAGTCTCAAAACAACACTTCCAGATCACCTAGAGGAACCCCAAAGGGAAATGAGATATAACACTTGATACTCAACCACCTGGACCCACTGAACTGGCAACAAAAGGGGATCTGGAAAAAAGGAAATCAGAAATAATTTTTAACATAACAAGAGAAATTGTGCACCTAGTGCAAGACATGATTAATAAATCTAGAGAGGAGCTCAGGAACATGATGGAATCCCAACATAGGAAACAAATGGAATCCATAAAACAAATGCAAATAGATTTCTAGGAGATGAAAAACTCCATTGAAAGTCTACACAGCAGAATGAGCCAATGTGAGGGCAGAATTTCAGATATTGAAGATAAGATTGCAATTAGTGACCTGGAAAAGAAAAATTACTTGAAAATTATAAGGGGACACAAGAAATCAATCCAGCAGCTGCTTGATAATGCAAAGAAGAATAACATAAGACTGAGTGGAGTCAATGAAGAAACAGGAGAGAGTGCAAATGACATAAAAAACTCTTCACAGAAGTAATGACAGGAAACCTCCCAAGCAGGAGAAAAGAATTTGACATACAAATAAGTGAGGCATATAGGACTTTAAATAGCCTTGATAAAAAAAATCTACACATAGGCATATAATTGTTAAGATTCCAGAAACTCAACAGAACAAAGTTCTACAAGCAGTTAGAGAAAAGAAACAAATCACATACAAAGAAAAGCCCATCAGAATCACAACAGACTTCACAACACAAACCATCAAGGCAAGAAGAGCTTGGAGAGACATATTTCATGCTCTAAAATAGAACAGCCTCCAACCCAGATTGATGTACCCTGCAAAACTATCTTTCAAAATGGATGGACAAATAAGATACTTTCATGAGAAAGAGCACATTAGGAACTTCATGAAAACCGAACCAGGACTCCAAAGAATTTTACACAATATCCTAGGAACAGCCATTGGGGATCATAACCCCAGGAAGCAAAGCAGTTTGAACCCATCTGGCATGACAAGAAATTAAATGTAAATGGGGAGAACTCAACAAAAAGAAAAAGTCATGGTAATGACAAGTCAATATATTTCAGTTATAACCATCAATGTTAATAGTCTCAATTCACCAGTCTGAAGAAATAGACTGGAAGAATGGGTCAAGAAGCAAAATCCAACAATATGCTGCATACAAGAAACACACTTCATTCAAAAGGAAACTCATAGACTGAACGTTAAAGGGTGGAAAACAACACTACATGGGACGGCAACCTCCCAAAAAAGCAGAAGTAGCTATCCTCTTTGCACATCAAGTAGATTTCAAACCAACATTGATTAAGAGAGATGAAGAAGGACACTACATCCTTGTAAAGGGAACAATCCAAGAGGAAGATATGACAATCATAAATATCTATGCACCAAACACTAGTGCACCCAACTATGTAAAACAAATACTAACAGACATGCAAAGTCATATATGCACTAATACAATTGTAGTGGGGGACCTCAACACCCCACTGTCACAAATAGATAGATCAACTCGACTAAAAAAATAAGTAATGAAATACTAGAATTCAATCGAACACTTGAACAATTGAAATTAACAAATGTTGACAGTCTTCCACCACACAAAATCAGAATACACGTTCTTCTCAGCTGCACATGGGTCATTCTCCAAAATAGACCACATACTCACACATAGAAGATGTTTAAGTAAGTGCAAAGGAATTGAAGTTATCCCCTGTATAGTATCAGACCATATTGTGATGAAATTGGAGATACATAGCAAAAGAAACTCAAAAAATTTCATAAACACATGGAAATTGAACAACACACTTCTGAATAACCAATGGATCACAGAGGAAATTAAAGAAGAAATCAGACAGTTCCTTCAATTAAATGACAGTGACAACACAACATTTCAGAATCTATGGGACACAATGAAAGCAGTCTTACGAGGGAAATTCACAGCAGTGAATATGCATATTAGGAAAACTGAGCAAGCCCAATTAAACAACTTGATGCTGAACCTCAAGCTTCTAGAAATAGAAGACCAGGATAATCCCAAATCTCATACAAGGGAGAAAATTATAAAGATCAGAGGAGAAATCAATGCAATGGAGACTAAGAGGACGATACAAAAAATCAATGAAGCCGAGAGTTGATTCTTTGAAAGAATCAACAAAATTGACAAAGCTTTAGCCAACCTTGTCAGCAAAAGGAAAGAAAAGACCCAAATCCATGCAATTAGGAATGAAAAGGGTGAAATTACAAGAGACCCAGCAGAAATCCAGAGGATCATCAATACCTACTTCCAGAACCTATACGCCAATAAGATGGACAACACAGAAGAAATGGACAAATTCCTAGATACATATGAATTACCAAAGTTGAATGAAGAAGACCTAAAAATTCTGAACAACCCAATATCAACCAATGAAATTGAAAATGTAATTAAAATCTTATCAACTAAGAAAAGCCCAGGCCCTGATTGCTTCACTGCTGAATTCTACAAGACATTTAGAGAGGAACTGCTGCCACTACTGTTTAAACTCTTCAGTGAAATTGAAAGGGAAGGCATACTCCCAAATTCATTCCTGGAAGAAATCATCACCTTGATCCCCAAAGCAGAGAAAGACCCAACTGAAAAAGAGAACTATAGATGAATCTCACTAATGAACATAGATGCAAAAATCCTTAATAAGATAATGGCAAACAGAATGCAGAAGATCATCAAGAAGATCATACACCCTGATCAAGTGGGATTCAGCCCAGGGATGCAGGGATGGTTCCATATATGAAAATCAATCAATGTAATACACTATATCAATAGAGCCAAGGACAAACATCATATGATTATCTCCATAGATGCAGAAAAAGCATTTGACAAAATCCAACATGCATTTATGATAAAAACCTTACAAAAAATTGCAATAGATGGTCTCTACCTCAAACTGATAGAAGCCATCTATGAAAAACCAACAGCCAATGTCATACTAAATGGTCAAAAACTGAAATCCTTCACACTAAAATCAGGAACAAGACAAGGATGTCCACTATAACCACTCTTGTTCAATATAGTTTTGGAAACATTAGCCAAGGCAATTAGACTAGAGAAAGAAATGAAGAAGTCAAATTGTCATTATTTGCAGATGATATGATACTGTATAAAGAAGACCCCAAGAAGTCCATCAAAAGTCTTCTAGACTTAATAACCAAATTCAGTCAAGTAGCTGGTTACAAGGTCAACACACAACAATCAATAGCTTTCCTCTACACAAATGACAGACTCACTGAGAGAGAAATAGGGCAAATAATTCCTTTCACAATAGCATCCAAAAAACTGAAATACCTAGGAATCAACCTAACAAAAGAAATCAAAGACCTCTTCTCTGAAAACTATGGCACTCTGAAAAGAGAGATTGAAGATGATATCAGAAAATGGACAGACATCCCCTGCTCCTGGGTAGGCAGGATTAATAGAGTGAAAATGGCCATACTTCCAAAACTGCTATATAGATTTAATGCAATGCCAATTGAGATCCTAGCAGCATACTTCATAGACTGTGAGAAAACAATCCAAAAATTCATTTGGAACAAAAAGAGACCCAGAATAGCAAAAACAATTCTAGGTAACAGAGACATGGCAGGGGGTATCACAATCCCCAGCCTACAACTATACTACAAAGCTACTTGATAAAAACAGCATGGTACTGGCAAAGAAACACACTTGAAGACCAGTGGAGCAGATTAGAAGATGCAGAAATAACACCAGACACACTCAGCCATCTCATCTTTGACAAAGGAGCCAAACACCCTCACTGGAGGAAAGGTAGCCTCTTTAATAAATGATGCTGCAAAACTTGGGCTTCAACTTGCCAAAGGTTAAAACTAGACCTGTATCTCTCACAATGCACTAAACAAATCAAAATGGATTAAAGATCTAAATATTAAAATAGAAACTCTGAACCAGTTGGAACAGAGGTTAGGTAGAACCCTTGAAGGCATTGGTGTAGGAAAAGATTTTATGAACAAAACCTCAGTTGCCCGTGAACTAGCACAAACTATCAACAAATGGGATCTCTTCTTATTAAAAGGCTTCTGCACAGCAAGAGAAACCACCAGCAGTGTGAAGAGACAACCCACAATGTGGGAAAATATCTTCACCTGCTCTTCCTCAGACAAAGGTCTACTATCTCAAATCTATAAAGAACTTAAAAAGATCAGACCTCCCAAATTTAAAGACCCAATCCAAAAATGGGCATCTGAAATGAACAGACATTTCTCAGACAAAGAAGTAGAAATAGCAAATAAATACATGAATAAATGTTCAACATCACTGGTCATTCGAGAGATGCAAATGAAAACAAGGCTGAGATTCCACTTCACTCCAGAAAGAATGGCTGCTATCATGAAATCAACCAATAACAAATACTGATGGGGCTGTGGGGAAAGAGGAACCCTGCTCCACTGCTGGTGGGAGTGTAGACTGGTGTAACCACTGTGGAAATCAGTATGGAGATACCTCAAAGAACTGGGACTGGAAGTCCCATTTGACCCCACTATTCCACTGCTGGGGATCTTCCCCAAAGAATTAAAAGAATCATACCACAGTGATATATGTGGGTCCATGTTCATAGCAGCACAGTTTGTAATAGCTAAAACTTGGAAACAGCTCAAATGCCCATCAACTGGAGACTGGATAAAGAAAATGTTGGTTTTTTATAAAATGGAGTACTACTCAGCCATAAAAAATGAGAAATTAGAGACATTTATAGCTAAGTGGATGCATATTGAAGTGATACTCTTAAGTGAAATAAATAGGACACACATGAATAAATTCCGAATAGTTTCTCTGGTGTGAGAAATTGAAAGTGTAAATAAGGACTAAATGTATAATAGGCAATGTGAAATAGGAAGAAAATGGGCAAAGGGGAAGGAAGTGGGAGAGATAGAGGAAAGGATAGAAGGGAATGGGATTAATATCAGAAAATGGAAAAATAGGAACAAAATCTTTGTAAATAGGGAGGAATGTAGGGGTTGAACAGAGGGCTGGGCAAGGGTGAAAAATAAGAACCAAGAGAGATTATGTAAAGGTGCAAATTTCCAATGATGAATGTCATTATATTGTATTCCTAAAATGTACAAATGATTAGAATGAATAATCGAGAATGTAAAATAGAAAGAAAAGGCCCAAAGGGGTAGGGGTAGTGGGAGGGGCAGGGGAAAGGAAAGAAGGGAAAGGAAAAATGATGAGAAATGGACAAAATGGAAATAAAGTCTTTGTAAATAGGGAAGGGTGGAGGGCGTGAAGGGAGGACTAGTAATGGGGAAAAAATAAGAACCAAGATGCATTATGTAAAGGTACAATTCTCAATGAGAAATGTAATTGTGTTGTATACCTACAATGTACCAATAAAAGAATTTAATATAAAAAATTATATATGGAAAAGTAACTAAGTAAAGTTTAAAAAAAGGTATCTATAGCTATTTTAGATGTAGTTTATCATAATTCATCCAAAAAATTGGTCAATGAATAAATACCCTATTCAGGATCATAGTAGGAAACTATAAAAGTATTTTCTAACTCACTTAATGCTTATATTCAAACCATGGACAACAGGAAATGCTCCATTTTTCTGTAGAATATTTGCATTAAATTCTTGAAAATTAAAGATGATTTCAACATTAGTCATTCAATGTTTTCCTGAACATGTTAAGTGTCAGGTAGTATGATAAAGGAAAATTAAATTGATTATAAAATATAACAAATGAAAATTACGTTGTAGATGCTGTTGCAGACACTAAGATGAAAGTGTAAATACATGGAAAAATAAGGACTATCAGAAAGTGGGATCTGCCTTTGAAAATAGAAAATAAATTCAATAGACAAACACCACTGTAATTGGAACAAGGTTGACAACACCTCATATACAATAGTTTTTCAGGATGTACTTAATAAGTAACTGGCTATAGGAAAATGGATGCTCCTTGAGACCACAATGTTAAGTGAAATAAATCAGACACACAGATTTAAAATTCAAATGGTTTCTCTTATAAGAGAAACCCAAAATAAAAATAAGTGACAGATAGAAAAAAGATAAGTGAAGATTGATAAAAGGAAGCTGGAAGATAAACCATTTGCAAAAGGGCAGGTGAGTGAGAGATGGAGGGATGAGGAAGGGAGAGAAGAAGAGGATAAAATATTAGTATATGTTGTGTGTACCAACTCCCAACAATAACTGCAATCATTATGTACAGCAATTATGTACTAATAGAAATTAAACTTTGAAGAATAAACTTGATAGGAGACTACAATCTATATGAAAGAGTAGTAAAAAACAGCATGGTACTGGCAAAGAAAAAGACCTGAGGACCAGGGAAACAGAATAGAGGATGCAGAAACAACTCTAGACACACTCAGCCAACTCCTCTTTGACAAAGGAGCCAAACACCCTCACTGGAGGAAAGATAGCCTCTTTAATAAATGGTGCTGGAAAAATTGGGTTTCAACTTGCCAAAGATTAAAACTAGACCCGTATCTTTCACCATGCAGTAAACTAAAATCTAAGTGCATTAAAAAATCTAAATATTAAAACAGAAAAACTAAACTTGCTGTTCTCATGCCATTGAGGTTTTGTTCATAAAGACTTTTCCTCTGCCAATGTCTTTGAGAGGTCTACCTAAATTATCTTTAAGCTAATTTAGTGTTTCTGTCTTGATATTTAAATCTTTAATCCACTTCAATATTAGTTTAGTGCATGGTGATAGGAATGTCTGTAGTTTTAATCCTTGGCAGGTTGAAATCCAGTTTTTCCAACACCATTTATTAAGCTATCTTTCCTCCAATGAGGATGGCTGGCTCCTTTATCAAAGATGAGGTGGCTAAGCATATCTGTAGTTGTTTCTGCATCTTATAATTTATTCCACTGATCCCCAGATCTGTTTCTTTACCAGTACCATGCTGTGTTTATGACAGTAGCTTTGTAGTATAGTTTCAAGTTGGGTATTGTGACACCGCCAGCCATGTCTCTGTTGCCTAGAATTGCTTTTGCTATTCTAGGTCTCTTCTGGTTCCAAATGAATTTTTGGATTATTTTCTCTAGTTCTGTGAAATACATTGTTGGAATTTCAATCGGAGTTTCATTATACATATATAATAGTTTTGGAAGTATGGCCATTTTCACTATGTTGGTTCTTCCTATCCAGGAACATGGGACATATTTCCATTTTCTTATATCCTGCTCAATCTCCTTTTTCAGAGTGCTGCAGTTTTCAATGTAGAGTTCTTTTGCTTCTTTTGTTAGATTGACTCCTAGATATCTCATTTTTTGGATGCTATTGTAAAAGGAATTGTTCCCCTAATCTCTCTCTCAGTGAGTCTATTATTTCTCTATAAAAAGGCTAACATTTTTTGAGTGTTGAACTTGTATCCAACTACTCTACTTAATCTGTCACTTAAGTCTAGAAGTCTTTTGGCAGAGTATTTTGGGTCTTCTATGTAAAGTATCATATCAGCAAATAATGACAGTTTAAGTTCTTACTTTTCTATTTGCATTCCTTTTATTTCTTTCTCTATCCTTATTGTTTTGACTAATGTCTCAAGAACAATATTAAACAGGACTGGTGATAGTGGGCATCCTTGTCTTGTTCCTGATTTTAGTGTGATTTTAGTGTGAAAGTTTTAGTGAATATTCTGTGAAAGTTTTCAGATTTTGAACATTAACATGATGTTGGCTGTTGGTTTTTCATAGATAGCCTTAATCAAGATGAGATAAACACCTTCTATTAAAATTTTCTGTAAGGTTTTTATCATGAATGGGTGTTGGATTTTGTTAAATCCCTTTTATGCATCTATTGAGATGAACATATGTATTTTTGTCCTTGACTCTGTTAATATAGTGTATTATGTATTTTTAATTTAGGAATGTTGAACCATCCTTGCATCGCTGGAATAAATCCAATTTGCTTAGGGTGTATGATCTTCTTGAGGACACTCTGTATTCTGTTTGCCAGTATCTTGTTGAGGATTTTTGCATCAATATTCATTAGGGAGGTTGGCCTGTGGTTCTCTTTTTGGGTTGGGTCTATCCCTGGTTTGGAATCAAAATAATACTTGCTTCCAGGAATGAATTTGGAAGCATGACATCCCTTTCAATTTCGTTGATGAGTTTAAAGAGTAATGGCGATAGTTTTTCTTTAAATGTCTTGTAGAATTCAGCAGTGAAGCCATGAGGACCTTGGCTTTTCTTTGTTGGTAATTTTTTTACTACATTTTCAATTTCATTCATTGTAATAAGAGTGTTTAGAATTTCTATATCTTCTTAATTTATCTTTGGTGAATCATATGTATCTAGGAATATGTCCATTTCTTCTATGTTTTCCATTTTATTAGAGTACAGGTTCTCAAAGTAGGTATTGATGATGCTTTGGATTTCTGCTGGGTTGACTTCACCTTTTACATTCTTGATTGCATGGATTTGAGCGTTTTCTTTCCTTTTTTGATAAAGTTGGCTGAGGGGTTATCGATTTAATTTATTCTTTCAAAAAAACCAACTCTTTGATTCATTACTTTTTTGTATCATTCTCTTAGTCTCGATTGCATTGATTTCTGCTAAGATCTTTATAATTTCCTCTCATGTATGAGCTTTGGGTTTGTTACGCTCTTCTTTTTCTAGGAGCTTGAGGTTCTGCATTAGGTTATTTATTTTAATTCTCTCTGTTTTTCTAACAATGGCATTGACTGCTGTGAATTTCCCATGTAGAAGTGCTTTCATTGTATCCCATAGATTCCTGTATGTTGTACTGGCATTATCATTTACTTGTAGAAACTGTTTAATTTCTTCTTTAATTTCCTCTGTGACCTGTTGGTTATTCAGCAGATTCTTATATCATTGATCTCCAATTTTATTGCACAATGGTCTGATAATACACAGGGGGTAACTCCAATTCTTTTACATTTACTTAGACATGTCCTACGAGCTTGCATGTTGTCTATTTTGGAGAACGACACAAGTGCAGCTGAAAAGAATGTGTATTCTGATTTTGTGGGGTTCTGCAAACTTCTATTAAGTCCATTTGTTCAATAGCTTGGTTCAGGTCTAGAATTTCATTGTTGATTTTTTGTCTAGATGATCTATTTGTGACAGTGGGGTATTGAGTTTCCCCACTACAATTGTATTAGTGCTTATTTGGTTTTTCATGTCTATTAATATTTGTTTTGCATAGTTGGTGGCATTGGTATTTGTTGCACATATATTTGAGATTTTCATCTCTTCCTCTTGGATTTTACCCTTCACAAGAATGTAGTAATCAGTTTTGTCTCTCTTAATTAGTTATGGTTTGAAATGTACTTTGTCTGCAAATAAGATTTCTACTCCTGCTTTTTTCTGGGTTCCTGTGGCATGGAGAACTGCTATCCATCCTTTTGCTTTCAGTATATGTATATATTTTTGTTAGGTGTGTTGCTTGTATATAGCATATTGTTGGATTTTGCCTCTTAATCCATTCTGTCAGTCTATTACTTTTGATTGGTGAATTGAGACCATTAACATAGATAGTTATAATTGGTAGATACTGACTCATCCTTGTCATGGTGTTTTACTATTTTTGGCTCTTTTATTTCTTGTTTTTTTTCCCACCTTTCCTTTTAGTTTCTTACCTTGCCTGGTGGCTTCCCTCTGTTGGGTGTCATGGAGTTGTGATCTTCATTGTCTTTTTCTGGAATATTTATTGCTTAGGATTGTTTGGAGTGCTGGTTTGGTATTCATGAAATTTCTCAGGTGTTCTTTGTCATGGAAGTATCTAATTTCCCCATTGATTTTGAAAGATGCTTTTGCAGGATACAATAGTCTAGGTTGGAAGTTATTTTCTTTTAGGGCTTGAAATACTTGACTCCAGGCTCTCCTTGATTTGAGTGTTTGTGTTGAAAACTGCCATGATTCTGATGGGCTTTCCTTTATAGGTGATTTGTTTCTTCTCTCAAACTGCCTGTAGAATTTTCTTCTTCTGTCGGGTTTCTGGGATCTTGATTATTATGTGTCTAGGTGTAGATTTTTTTTTGATCATGGCTAATTGGAGTTTTATATGCCTTACTTATCTGCATGTCCAATTCTCTACCTCTGTCT
>NW_028258500.1:0-41004 GCF_053883595.1 Heterocephalus glaber | reverse complement strand
TTTCCAGAGGGGGAATAAATTCAAACCCTGGGTTGATGTTTTTTTTGATATTAGGAATGGTTAAAAGGTGGGGGGTGTACAATGTGACAGACCAGCCGTCACCAGTCGAACAGTTCCTGAATAGGGGAAAGGAGGACTGAGAAAAATCAAGAGAAGAGACAGAGTCGGGAGGGCTCCCAAGACTGAACAAGCAAGTTTATTTTCACCTCTCTTTTATACACTCAGTGAGTTAGGTCATTAACCATGACCTTTATCCAAAACACCTGCTTCATTGTTTGCTAGTTTTCTAGACACTCCTCGCCCTCATGGGCTACTCTGTTTCCTGGGGTTACAGAAGGTTCACCTTGTTGCTAGGGCAAACTCTAAAGGGAAACATTGGAGTTAGTGGAGACACGGTTCCCCATTACATAGTCTCCTGGCTATTTATAACAAAGGGTAAAATTAAAATGAAGCTTTTTGGCTGACACCGCTCCCCACATCTCCCCCTGTTTTATATAATATGATCAAGGTCCCTTGATCACGCAGATAGACTGTGCCTGTCTTAGGCGAGGAATATAAAGAAATCCCTTACCTGTCATGGAGTCAAGAGCATCATTATACTCTTGCTCTGTCTTAGGTTGGTGATGTCTCATACTCCTCTTACCCTTCATTGACTATCAGCCTCTGCAGAGGATTACACCATGGGCCTAGGTGGCGTAGCATGTAATTGTAGACCATGGATACTTCCAGCCATCTTTTTTAAGGAATGCATAAACACCCATAATAACACTGGGAGGATTATGCATCCAAGAATTAACCCTCCTCCGACAATTGCTACAGAAATGAGTAACCATGTAAATGAAGATGCAGATGGCAAAATTTTTCTAATTTGTTCAATAAAATCCTGTGCAGCCTGGGCTGCATCAAATTTTAGGGGCTCTGCATTTTGGAGATCCATAATTTCTTTATGAAGCCTTATTAAATCCAAATACACATTTGCACTGTGCCAAACCCCTTGTAAATGTTTTCTAATCCTATCCCACTCATAACCTGTATCATTATACATCTTACTAGTAACACAGATCCATTGATAATCAGCATGACATTTTAGCTTGCTTCTAATTTTGAGCCCCTGTATTTTGTTTTCTACATATGTGACAATAGAATATAGGGCATCTATTTTTTGTTCCATCTTAAGATCTATATCCTCTTGTGTCTTTAAGGCCATAGTAACATTTTTTGGCAGCTCATTAACATAATGTGCATTTTGTATAGACTGAGAAATGGCAACAGCGGCAGTAACAGCAGTGGCTATAAGAGATATAAGTGTAACTACTCCAGCAATAATTAACCCTATTAACTCTTTTGTCTACTTAGAGCCTTATTAATTTTTTCCAACACCTGTAATCCTTGATCTGCATACCATGCCACCGTAACATTGACTGGCATCATAACAAATGCTGGCTGTTGCAAAACCATTACCTGATTCTCTGTCCGGGTAACACAATTACTTATTTGACAATCAGAACAAGTAACATTATAATAACCATTACCATTTTGAATATTAACATTTCCCACAAGCAATACGTAAGGGCGCATGACACAAGCAGTGGCATTTCCTTTGGGATGATAAGAATTCTCAGGTTGGGCTTTAACCTCATCCAAAGTTGCAGCCAATTTCCAAATATATGTTTGGGCATATCCTTTATCACTCCATCATAACCCTGCAGAGAGTGCCGTTTCGCTTAATGGTGGGGGACTAGGAGAAGGGGAATTATACACCTGGGCAGAGGCATAATCTCGAGATTCAGACCAGTCCAAGACAAAAGTATCAAATCCAGTAATATTATATCTCACAGGAGCGTCCGCCACACATCTCTTCCATGGAATAGTCTTATTAGAGCATTCTTTCCTCCCACAAGGTGGAAAAGTCTGAGGCACTACACCAGTAGTCTCCATACCCACAGGTAGATGTAAACGGACTCCAGTGATCCTGCTTTTGCATTGGTCTACCTGCCTTCCTACCAAGGTGCGAGCACTCAGTCTTATACACCCGGTCTTGTTGATTTTGGAGAAACATATGGGGGTTCCGGTTCCTGATCCCGTATAGTTAAACGATCGGACCTTGTTCTTGTCAGGGGCCACTGGCTCATCCAACAGCCTGATATTATTCACCCATACCATTATTTCTCCATTCTCCCAGCTCATTGGATGTACACCAGGTGGATCAGGTAGGTAAGTCCAATAAAGTTCTCCATTAAACATCATCATTAGATTCATCAGCAGGACAGTTATTAGAATCATCCTGAGGGGCGGATGAACTTCCCGCAAAATGGACCAATCTTTCAGACAGCCACCGGGCACCTTCAGCGTCCTGTGGAAAAACACAAACATGCCCTCGACCCCATATTAGTACCGGATCGGGACCATTCCATACACCCATGAGGGGATCTTTCCACCTCACTTGAGCATATGATGATTTGGTCTCTGGATGCCATAATCTTTCCACTGCAGTCAACACTTGAGCATCCACAATCAAAAAATTTAAGACAAATAATGCATGATTTAGATAATTTTGTGGGGATAGGGAATATAACTCCCCCTTCTTTACCTTATTTAATTGAAAGTAGCTATTGTCTTATATAGTTACGCTTTTCTAATGGATGTTCAAGACCAAGTTACAGTGAGACCTATATTAAATAAAATCAATCTCTTGTTATCTAACAAGGTCAATTAAGTCTCCACAGGCACTGTCTTGGAACCACGCATAGAGCCTCTTAGCTCCTCTGTCAGTGTCAGCTACCAGGATATGTCACGGCCTTGCTTGACCATGTTACTTTCTGTGAAAGCATGGGAGATTTTATTTTTCCAGGTGACATTCCTTTGGCACACTTTTTGTTGGATCTTTATTGTTTTGGTATTTAGCAACCTCCCTGCTCAAGAGGTTGGGTGACTCACCAAAAATGCAGGATCTCGGAGAAGGTTCCCTCATGTCCTGGATCTTTCTGTTATTGTTGTTGACCTTGGAGGGCCAGGGCCAAAATATTGGCTGCCTTCTTAGCCCAAATACCTCTTCAGTTTTGGCCTCTAAACTTTGGTTGTTGAACACCCAGAAGAGAAGATCAATAACATTAGCATTGGAAGAGGAGTAGTGAACTCAACTATTATAATTTTACCTGGATATAAGCATTTTGGAATAAAAATATAGTTAAACTGTTATTATTGCCAATGATATAGTTGTTCTTTTGGTTGAATCCCTGAGTAGCTTTTTATAGGAAGTCATCTAAGGAAAATATATCAGCATACAAGTGTGCCTATTTTCATAGGTGGCTGGAGCATAAGAGAAGGGCAAATACCTGAATCAAAAGGTTATTACCATAAACAATGTTAGAAGACCCATACAATTAGAGGGCATGAATACATTTTGTACACCAGAAAAGGAGCAGTAATAAATATCATAGTTACATAAAACCTTATGTTTTTCACTGTAGTTTGGTACCAAAACCATCTTTCTAATAACACTCTCTTTTTTATGACACAGAAATTAAGTTTTTGAGGATGACCAGTGTGGACATATTACAATAACATATTTAGAACTTAACCAATGTAAACATTTTACAATAACATATTTAGCACTTAAACATCAATGATAACTAATGTAATCAATTTATAACATATTTAGAATTTAAACTTCAATGATAACCAATGTAATCAATTTATAATAACATTTTGAGACAATATTTGTTGTGGTGTTTTCCCATAAGATTATAAAAATTACTAGAGGGTCCCTTTAGTGAATTAAGACCAGAATAATTATTTTCTGGTGGCCACTTCTTTATTTACCAAAGGGAGTACCCACAGTCTCTATCTATTTTGACAACCAAAGAATAAGAATATATATATCTTTTTATTTTACAACTGCTTATTGCAATTTGATTATTGCATGTAGGTGACAATACACATTACTTTTATAAAATAAATCTTGGTGGCACTTTGATCAGTTAGCAACCTGGGAAGGAGGGCATGCCTTTAATTTAATAACATTTATCTGTAAGCCAATTTAACAATAGGTGAATAGCTTTTAAAAAAATTTTTTCAAAAGGTGAAAAGGAAAAGAGAAAAAAAAATTGAGCTCAACTGTACAAACAGACAAACAACAGACAACAAACAAACATATAAGACAATTTATAAAATTAGAGTGCACTCAAATATATTTGGCCAAATTGAATTATAATATCCTTTTTGCAGTGCTTGTTCCTTTTGTTTCCATTTCCAATTAAACCATAACATATCTAAAGGATTTGAGGGATGTGTATTTTCAGCTTTATCCTTTTTATCTTTCATATCTATGCACAAAATGTCCTCCGGACTAGAGGCAGCCACGTCTCCTTGTGAGTTACCCACTGAAGTCCCCTGACGCGGGTCCAAGCTCTCCTTGATAAGACCCCAAAGGCTAAACACATCAACAAAAAATTTGGAAGGCCCTTCCTGATCATAATAGTCTTGCAATTGTTTTCCTACTTTTAGCCAAAGTTCCAAATTAATTGATCCCTCCTAGGGAAACCATGGACAAACTCTCTCTATGAATTCCATAAAATGACACAACTGTTGTTGCCCAACCTTAGCTCCACGAGACCGAAGCATCCTTTTTAATATCTGAGCAAACAGCATCCGACTACTAGTAGTCCCCATATTTTATATCGTCGCTCTGTACTTACTTGTCCAAGCTCACAATTTCCTACCTTATTCCATAATTCTAAACTAATAGTTCCCTCCATGGGGAACCAGGGGCAGACCTTTTCAACAAACTCTATGCTGAGTTTAAACCTGATGCTGAGCTTCAAGCTTCTAGAAAAAGAAGAGCAGGACAAACCCAAAGCTCTTAAAAGGGAGGAAATTATAAAGATCAGGGCAGAAATCAACACAATGGAGACTAAGATAATGAAGCAAAACACCCAAGAGTTGGTTCTTTGAAAGAATAAACAAAATTGACAAACCCTTAGCCAACCTTATCAGAAAAAGGAAAGAAAAGGCCCAAATTCATGCAATTAGGAATGAAAAGGCTGAAATTACAACGAATCCAGCAGAAATCCAGAGGATCATCAATACCTACTTTGAGAACCTTTATGTCAATAAAATGGAAAAAACAGAAAAAATGTGCAGATTCCTAAATATGTATGAATTACTAAAGATGAATAAAGAAGACTTAAAAATTCTAAACAACCCAATATCAATCAACGAAATTATAAAAGGATTAAAAACATACCAACTAAGAAAAGCCCATGTCCTGATGGCTTCACTGCTGAATTCTTCAAGACACTTAGAGAGGAAATACTGCCACTACTCATTAAACACATCAATGAAATTGAAATGTAAGCAATACTCCCAAATCCATGCCTGGAAGCAAGCATCACCTTGATCCCCAAAGCAGAGAAAGATCCAACCGAAAAAGAGAACTATATGCCAATTACACTAATGAACATAGTTGCAAAAATCCTTAATAAGATACTACTGGAAAATAGAATCCAGAAGATTATCCAGAAGATCATACACACTGACCTAGTGGGATTCATCCCAGGGATGCAGGGATGGTTCAACATACACAAATCAATCAATGTAGTACACTATATCAATAGAGCCAAGGACAAAAGCCATATGATCATCTCAATAGATGAAGAAAAGCATTTCACAAAATCCAACACACATTTATGATAAAAACCCTACAAAAAATTTTAAGAGATGGTCTCTACCTCAATCTGATAAAAGGCCATCTATGAAAAACCAACAGCCAATATCATACTAAGTGGTCAAAGACTGAAATCATTTACACTAAAATCAGGAACAAGAAAAAGGATGTCCACTATCACCACACCTGTTCAATATAGTTTTGGAAACATTAGCCACAACAATTAAACAAGAGAAAGAAATAAAAGGAATAAAGATAGGAAACGAAGAAGTCAAATTGTTATTATTTGCAGATGACATGTTACTCTATATAGAAGATGTGAAGAATGCCAAGAAAAGTCTTCTAGAGTTAATAAGCAAATTCAGTAGAGTATCTGGATACAACATCAACACATAAAAATCAATTGATTTCCTCTACACAAACAACAGACTCACTGAGACAGAAATAGGGCAAACAATTCCTTTCACAATAACATCCACAAAACTGAAAAACCTAGGAATCAACCTAATGAAAGAAATCAAAATCCTCTTCTCTGAAAACTACAGCACTCTTAAAAGAGAGATTGAAGATGATATTAGAAAATGGAAAGACATCCCCTGCTCCTGGGTAGGAAGCATCAACATACTTCCCATGGCCATACTTCCAAAACTGCTATATAGATTCAATACAATCCCAATTGAAATTCAAGCAGCATACTTCACAGACTTTGAGAAAACAATCCAGAAATTCATTTGGAACAAGAAAATACCCAGAATAGCAAGACAAATTCTAAGCAACAGAGACATGGCAGGTATATCACAACCCCCAACTTGAAACTATACTACAAAGCTACTGTGATAAAAACAGCATGGTACTGGCAAAGAAACAGACCTGAGGACGAATGGAACACATTAGAAGATGCAAAAACAACTGGAGACATGCTCAGCCACCTCATCATCAACGAAGGGGCCAAACACCCTCACTGGAGGAAAGATAGCCTCTTTAATAAATAGTGCTGGAAAAATTGGATTTCAACTTGTCAAAGATTAAAACTAGACCCCTATCTCTCACCATGCACTAAACTAAAATCAAAATGGATTAAAGATCTAAATATTAAAATAGAAATGCTGAACTGGCTGGAACAGAGGTTAGGTAGAACTCTTGAAGACATTGGTGTAGGAAAAGATTATATGAACAAAACCTCAGTTGCCCATGTACTAGCACAAATAATCAACAAGTGGGATCTCTTCATATCAAAACCTTCTGCCAAGCGAGAGAAACAACCAACAGTGTGAAAAGACAACCCACAATGTGGGAAAAAATTTTCACCTGCTGTTGCTCAGACAAAGGTTTACTATTTCAAATCTACAAAGAACTCAAAAAAATCAGACCTTCCAAATTTAAAGACCCAATCCAAAAATGGGCATCTGAAATGAACAGACATTTCTCAGACAAAGAAGTAGAAATAGCAAATGAGTGTATGAAAAAATGTTCAACATCACTGGTCGTTCGAGAGATGGAAATGAAAACAATACTGAGCTTCCTCCTTACCCCAGAAAAAATGGCGACTATCATGAAATCAACCAATAACAAATACTGGTGGGGATGTGGGGAAAGAGGAACCCTGCTCCACTGCTGGGGGAGTGTAGACTGGTGCATTCACTGTGTAAATCAGTATGGAGACACCTCAAAGAATGAGGATTGCCAGTTTCATTTGACCCAGCTATTACCCTGCTGGGTAGCTCCCGCAAAGAATTTAAAGAATCATACCACAGTGATATATATGTGCACCTATGTTCATAGCTGCACAATTTGTACTAGCTAAAACTTGGGAGCATCCCAATTGCCCATCAACTGGAGACTGGATAAAGAAAATGTGGGGTTTTCTTAAATAAAATGGAATACTACTCACTCATAAAAATGAGAAGTTAGAGACATTTATATCTAAATGGATGCACATTGAGGCAACACTCTTAAGTGAAATAAATAGGACACACATGTGTAAATACCAAATAGTGTCTCTAGTGTGAGAAACTGAAAGTGTAAATAAGGACTAAAAGGTATAAGAGATAATGTGAAATAAGAAGAAAAGGAGCAAAGGGGAAGAGCAAGTGGGATGGGTAGGGGAAAGGAAAGAAGGGAATGGAAGTAATAAGACAAAATGAAAACTTAGAGACAAAGTCTTTGTAAATAGGGTGGGATGGAGTGGTTGAAGGGAGGGTAGATGAAGGGGGAAAATAAGAACCAAGAGAGAATATGTAAAGGTGCAATTTTTCAATGATTAATGTCAGTATATTGTATACCTAAAATGTACCAATAAAATAAAATTTTTAAAAAACATTTTACATAGGTTTTAAAACTGTAAATTGTATTACAAAACAATTGTATTAGAAAACATCTTTCATGATTGGCCTTTCAACCTCGATGGACCAGGATTTTATAAACCTGACAGAATGCCCAAAGAAGCCACCTCCTCTCAGGTAGATTTGGTCTCAAGCCTATGTTCATAATCTATTTGCATGAATGCCATCTGGGATGATGCAAAGGATTTCAATGGAGGATTCAATGTAAGGTTATTTGTGAAAGGGCCTCAAAGTGTCCAGGTGTGTAGAGAACACTTGGACATCATGCCGTCCCTCAAAAGTTCAACATAGGTAGGTGCAGCCTCATGTACCCAGGGTTGAGTTGAGTCTGACAACTTTCCCTGTATACTCTACGCATGTCCACATCTCAGTCACAGGCACTGAAACACAGATAGCTACATGTGTTTGACCTTGGGAGAACCACTAATTACACTAAATTGAGGAACTGCAAATCAGTAACTCAATTCCAGTGAGAAAATCACATGACAACTTCTGAATTGCAAGGATAAAATTCCCTCTCTACTCTTAGGTTCTTTTAACTCAAGACTAATTTCTAAAACTACACACTGCAGTCTATATGTGTATGTGCATTATTTATGATTTTCTGAAAACAGAGACTAAGAGGGAAATTCCTCTCTCTTCTAACATATTTCCAAGAAAGAGAAATTGGGGGAACACTTCTGCATTTCCTGTTAACCAAAATATTGAGAATGCATGTCCCACAGAATGGCATTTTTGGTCTATACTTCAAAGGACTATCAAGGCAGTGAAACCATGCTATGCTCTAATGCTGGACAAATGCTATTTTACATTTGTTGAAACATGAATAAAATACAATGAAAATTTAATCCAAAACTTGATTTTATTAATATAATGGTATAAATATAAGTTTATGGATTGCTACAAATAAATTATAGATGTAATGAGATTGTGGGATAAATGAGGGGAAAGAAAGTGTTCTGTTTATTCCCTTTATTTCTTAAAAATTAAAGCTGGTTTTGAAATATTTATTAATTAAAAATATACATTTTTCAAATATGTAGTTAGTGGCCTTTTTGGTAATGTGACTATTGCAAACAAAGTTGTGCTTTTAGTGAATGCTGCAAAATTTTGTATAAAAGAAAAATGTATACACTGGATGTGGTGGTGCATGCCTGTCATCCCAGAACTTAGGAGTCTGAGGCATGAAAGTCTTTGTGAGTTGAAGGGCAGTCTGGGCTACATAATAAACTTAAGGCCACCCTGGAAAACTTAGAGCGATCCTGGTTCAAAAACAGAAAAAGAAGGAGAGAAAGAAAGAAAGAAAGAAAGAGAAAGAGAGAGAAAGAGAGAAAGAAAAGTATAAAATTCACATAATAATTTTGACATTCAGTAAAGATTAAGATAATGCATTGATTCCATTTGATTAATTGTATACATAAAATTAAGATAAAAATTCTTCAAAGATAAAACAAATTGAAGATCTGGGAGATGTATTTGCATGGCAATGCACTTCTCATGTATGAATCCCAGATGTGATCTGAAGTACTGATCCCCAAAGGAGGTTACATGTTTTTAATTGCACATGGAAAGATGTACACACTGCACTTACACACACGACAGTACAGCTGATCATGCCTTTGTAGATTCAGAGAACACCACACAAGTTTATATCCTCTCATAATCAAACTCATTTTTCTAACTTCCAAACACACTTTTTATGAAAGCAATAATGTGTCTCCAAAATATATCTTGAGGCCCAAAACGGGGCAAATTATGGATGCAATCTTATTTGGAAATAGTGTTAACTGATGTTGCTATATTAAAGCCATCAGAGGAGTCCTAGGTCAGTCTGAATGGTGTGTTAATTAGAAGAGGAAAAAAATAGGTGACAGAAAGGACAGAGATTGGACAGATGTAGCTGCATTCAAGGACTAGTGGTTAGTTTACTAAGCTAAAAATAGGCAGGTCCTAGAGAAAACTTGATTTCAAACTCCTAGAGTGCACTCTTCAGAGAAAATATAATTCTGTTGCATCAAGCCACCCATTTTTCCACATTTTGCTAAAACAGCCTTAGGAATGGCTGGAAAGGAATCCAGGTAGAGATGGCAGTGCTCATGTAACACAAAAGGCAGACAACACGTGCAGATCACAGAGCATTTTTCCCTCCCTCCTCCATAATAGTTGTTATCCCAAAAATCTGCTCATACAGGGTGATGTCCTTGGCTCTCCAGAATGCAGTTTTGAAGCAACAGTAGCTAACAAGGTGTTTGGAGTGTTTGAAAGTTCAGATAAATTAGTATGTGGAACCCCTGCTATTTTTGAAATTATGAGATGCTCTGTGTTCTAACCTGTGTAAAAACCTGTCCAGGAAATTGATATAAGATCCAAATTCTTCTTCCATACCAATGTTTAAAATAGGGGATAGCTATTGGAAAGTAGCGAAAATATATTCAAATGGGAAGCAGAACAATAGATGAAAAAGGAGGAGAAAAGGAAAGTAGGAATAAAAAATTTAAAGGGAAAAACAGTTGAAGGGAAAAACTGGAAATAAAGCATTTGCAAATGAGGGGAAGAAGAAAGTGTGGAGAGAGCAATGGAAGGCAACAGAAGAAAGAATTAAGACATGTTATACATATGTACAAATTCCTCATGATGAATATGACTATTATGTACTGCAAACACGTACTATTAAACACATGAATGAGACCTTTTCAAATTAATGCAAACCCAGGAAGTTTTTGAATGCAACTGTTGTCTGCTTTTCACATTTCCTAATTGGCATTTACAATTCTCCTTATTCACTTTCCTAGGTAGAAGTTTGTTCTTAGTGCTGGATTCTGCATCATGCAAACTAACAGAAGAGTTTACAGATGAATGTGTGATGTGCTGTAACAGTGGAAATTTTGAGAAGGAGCCTAAGTTACTCTAGACCAGGTTTAGCATTTAAAAATGATTCTGAGCAGTTACACATGTTCCAGTTCTATGATAGGATTTACTGAGCCTGGACAAAGTTGGCACAAAAGTGGTAGATAAAAGAACAGTTACCAGAGGAAGGAAAAAATCCATTAACTCAAAAGAGCAAAAATGGACCAGGGATTTAGCTCATTGGTTTCACTGCCTGCTGCACAAATGCAAAGACCCAAGTTCGATCCCTGGTACCAAAAAAAAAAAAAAAAAAAAAAATCAAAAGAGAAAATAATAAACTTCAAAGCTTATGAGGAAAAGTAATAATAATAAACACAATTGATCAATGTGGGTACATAAATCCACAAACTATGAAGCAGAAACTGTAGATTATTTTCAAGATGAGTTCACATGAAGTATATTTCAGCTCCACAAAGTAGCAAAGAATCTCTGAGATTTCTATGTAATAAGCAAAACCAGTGGCAAAATACAAAGCTTTGGAAAATCAAGAATAAATATGGTAAATCAAATTTTAAAATAACGGAAACCAAAGACATCCTGAATGAGATAAAATATACACATCAAATGCGTGATAAATAACCCAGCATCCAGTACAGAATATATTAATAAGAAAACTGGCTCATTAGAATTTAGTAATAAAGAATGAACCCAAATCTATAGAGGAGAGTGCATAGGCAAAGGGAAACAGAAAACACAATGAGAGATGATTTCTGAAATGATTTCAACCACTTACTGATCCACCCTAGAAAAGAGTTAAAAAATCTAAATCCAATAACAATTACAATATTAAAAATAGGCAAAAACTTTCCAAAATAGAAGCTCTTTATTTAGTTTCATTTTGAAAATTCCTAATGAGTTCAAGCTATCATGCATTTACAGAGTACAGATATTTTCACACAACTATCAAACACTTTACCGTACAGTGGTCAGGACTTTTTTAATTCATTAAGTTTATTGGCATATTTTGGGTAAATATTATGATCTCATTCATCATTGGGAATTTTTACCTGTACATGATATTACCTTGTTTTTTCCCATTCACTTTCCCTCCCTTGCACCCCTTCACACCTCTGTATTTACAAAAGCTTTGCTTCTGTTTTCTCCTTCTTTTTTCATCTTTTCCTCTTCTTTCCATTCCTTCATGCCCCCCCCCAAGTTCCCCTTCCCCTCTGAACATTTTCTTCCTATTTCACAATATCAATTATACATTTTGGTCCTCATTTACACTTTAAGTTTCTCATACCAGAGAAACAATTCGGTATTTTCGCATGTATTTCACCTCAGGGTATGACATCAAGCTCAATCTATTTAGCTATAAATGTCTTGAGTTTATTATTCTTTATGGCTGAGTAGTACTCTGGTTTATTAAAAAAATGTGTTTTTATCCAGTCAACAGTTGATGGGCATTTGAGCTGTTTCCAAGATTAAGCTACTACAAATTGTACTGCTATAAACATGGGAATGCATATAACACTGTGGTATGATGCTTTTAATTCTTGTGGGAAGATACTCAAAAGGAATAGCTGAGTCAAATTGGGTCTTTTATCTAATCTAATCTAATCTCACAACTTTCCTAAATCAGATCAAGGCAGCACAAGTAGGAAAGCAAATCCCAGGAAGCTGAAACCTACAACAGGGTTAGAGTAGAGATGAAGATACTTCATGCTATGGCTCGTGTCTAGATGTCCCCCCAAAGCCTCATACAGTCATAGGTGGGATTTTCAGAAGTGGCTGGATCCAGAGTGTGTGACACTGGGATTGATTCCTGGTGAAATGCTAGGCTCAAGGGAACAAGGATTAAGTGTATGAGTGCTACCCACCCTAAGTTGTCTGGATAAAATATAAGGGATAAAAAGACATGGGGTTCACCATGCTGGTGGTCTGCAGTGTGTAGGTCACCCTCCTCCTTGTGTACCACAGCACCAAGGGGAAGTCATGGTGGCTGTGGAGGTCTTCTCCATCTTGGCCTCCAGTCCAGGGCTGCTAGGCTGCATCTTTGTCCCTAAGTGCTACATTATCTTGTTAAAACCACATAGGAATTCTTTTACTGAGTTCAAAGGTAAAACACATTCTGTAAGAAAAAAAGCCTTCTTTGATAAGGAAATAATACACAACATAACTATGGCAGCCCTTTGTCTGTTTCCAAGCACCCCCCCACCCAACACCGATTTTGCCAGGAATCATAAGCTGTTTTGTTAAAGTCACCTACACTGAAAGTAACTATTCAGGCATCTTATCTGCCAATGTAACTGTCCAACTTACAAGATGTTCCTACCAGATGTTCCAAGATGTTTTGTTAACTCTGCCCTTCTTCTTCTGTGAACATGGTTACCTGGTGCACAACCCCAACCCCTCTCCATATAGAAGTCATCTATATAAGATGACTTCCATTTCTACTTGGGGCTCAGACTTCAAAGTGTGAATTCCTCTGGGCCTGTGGGCATAATAAAGTTTGGTTCTAGCCATCTCTCAAGTGCCATTTGGTTTCTTTGCCTCTGGAGACATTTGGATAGCTGTAACATTTAGGTGTAATGATGAGTTGTCACACTTCATGGTAGCATCTGAAGTTAAAATATTCTTTTATTAAAATATATCAAACACCTGAGGCAAATCTGCACCATTTTCCAGTCTTATATTTGATCACAGTATGTGATTTACTTTAATAAATAAAAGATTATTACTTCATTCTCTAACAGTCTTACACCTGTAACTATCTGTAATTATCATATTTTTCAATTAGAACTTCGTTCTAGATTTTTCTTCTATTGATTTTACAACCAATCTCATTATTTGTGCTCAATTTTGATTGTATTATTTCCTTTTCGTTCTCCCCTTGAAATTCTCAACTACTTTTATGAATTTTAACACACTAACCTTTATGTATAGCTCAATGTTCCTGAATTCCCTAAAGCATTTCATTATTTCTTTTGAAGAATCACCATAATTTTAATGTGATGATAATGAGACAGAAAAATAAAAAAGCTGACAGACAGGTGGGACACCAGTCTAGGATAATGTTGGTCATGAGCAGTTTTATTTTTTCAGCCCAAGCAAATTCCTCCTTGGCAGACCCTGCCCTGAACTGATGCCCACTCCAAGCACATGTCTCCCTTATCTATTCCTTTTTGACAGACTCTGCCCTGAACTGATGCATATTCCAAATATGTATCTCCTTTCTCTAGTCAACCTTACCCTGAACTAATGTTTTCTAACCCAAGTTTGAACTTGCTATAGACCAATCAGTAATAATGATATCATATGTAACCAATCAACTGCTTGCTCTGCTTCTGTACTTAGTTGCTGCTTGAAAACACTATATAAACTGTAGAAGGACAAAAGGTAGCTGCCTGCTTCTTTGAGGAATTATCCTGACAAGGTCCATCGACTTAATAAAGTTTACATTCTGCCTCCATGGTTGCCTTTCGGTGTTTACCATTTGCCGTTAAAATAATACTATTCTCTGATAGCTACTTGTGTATTCGTGTTTCTCAAATTTATTTTTGCAAAATCCCAGAGGCTCTTTTGGAAGAATTTCCCTCACGTAGGGCTTTTGGTATTTCAGAAATGGCTGGTCATTTGTAATAACAAATATTCTTTAATTTAAGATGGCAAAGTGCTAAATTTGTATTTTAATTCAGGGGAGAACTTGTTAGTGTGTAATAGTGATTTTTCCTAACCATGATAGTATGAACCTTTCCATGTACCCTTCTTTAAAAATCCATTATTAATATGAATCATGTATCTATGTATCTAGTTCTTGTTTTATACACATTTATATACAGATCTGTGGGAAAGGGATACCATGCAGCCTGTCTGGCTGCACTCCCAACTCATGTCAGGAGTAGAGAATGGGGACTTGATAGCCAGGGAGGACACTGCAGCAATTGTCCTAGTCAATTGAGGTGCATGAGGGAGCAAAGGGGAGCCCGGGGAAGGCCAATCTGCTGCTGACCAATCCCCAAAGCTCCTCCAACTGGGTGGGAAAGAATGAAAGTCAGATGTTTCTACTACCAATTCATGGAAGCTGTGTGTCACTTTCCAGTGACTGAAATAATCCCATTCAGATGGAGACAGTCCTGTAGGGAAATTTGGCCAGTTACCATAGATTGTGAACCATATATTTCTTAGGAAAATCTATTTTCTTTTCCTAAGATTTTTTTTTCTTTGAAAGCGGAAACATATATAAGCCCACTGCTAGACAAATCTATTAGTTAACTATACCAAATATGGTAATAAATTTTCTTTTTAAGCAAGGCAATTTCCACAAATGTGATGATTGACACTAAGCATCAGGGCATTTCAGTAAAAGAAAGTGAAGCTAAGACTGGCGGCCAACTAAACTTTTCCCCACCACTATCCAGGTTAGCAGAGAGGTAAGAAACACGGAAGAATTTGAGGCAAAGAACTTGAAATGCAGGTATCCACAGATAACATCAGTGCAAACTACAGAACAGGACAGTATTTTAGCTTTCAGAACAACCAGTGAAGTAACCAGTTCCAGAAAACTGGGCAAACATGTGAAGCACTCAGTATACTAAAATCAACCTTTGCTCTTTAGTAGTAACTTGATCAAGGCAAACAACTGTTGAATGCCTCACACATTTGGCGCAGGGGGCGGAGGGTCAATCAAACACCTTGCACAGCTGGGATAGTCCCAGGGGGACCATGCTGAGCCCAGGGTTGTGATCAGAGATTCGGATCACAGGTTATAAGGGACTGTGGAGTTCAGCGACTTGCGTCCATAAAGCAAAGCCCGGAAAGCACTGCGCTTGCGCAGTGGCTCAAGGTAAGCAAAAGCAAGCCCTCCCCTTCCCAGCCGCCGTGCCTCCCAGGTGTTCCGAGTGCGCAGGCGCAGTGGTGGGGGCCGTGGTGACGTGTTACGTGCCTTTCAGAGGTAACGCTGAGGAACCGCGGGATTTCAATTCAGCCTGCGGCCTCCCGGCTGTCTCTCCAGTCTGGACGTAACGCAGCAGTCCTTCCCTGGGGGAACAAGGTGAGCAGAGCGCTTCACGGTAGCAGAACTGAGGACCCAGAGAACGGGGTAGAGGAAGGTCAGACTCGGGGGTAGGTGATTCTGAGGGGCTGTGTGAGGGAGGGGAGCTTGTGGAAGCGAGGGGAGGGGCCTTTTGATGGACGGCCCATAGGCCAATGGGGGAAAGGGGCCGGCCCGGGAAGGCGGTGCCTTCGGAGAACTGGCGCAGTTTTTAAGCTTATGATGACAACTCATGGGTGTCGGGCCTTGAATTGGGGAATCTGTGCCCAGAGCTTTCACAAGGTGTTTAATGATCGCCACTCGAGCGTGCGGGTGTTGCTTCAGCCCTGGTGAAGAGCTCCACGGAGAACTTGGGCGGGAGGTCCTGGTTGTGTCCCGCAGAGTCCCTGGAGAGGTCTGAGATCACAGACCATGTCCCTCAGTGCTGAGTGAATCTGTTACTGTCGGATTTCATCTCCCCTGTTCTTTAACCGTGATTGACCTGTGCTGTTTCTGGAATAATGAGATGTATAGTTACCTTCACGGGGAAGGGAAATGATTACTTTTGTTCTGTATTGTCTCATGCTGTGATTCTGAAGTTGGCTAGCTTAGTCTTTCCTTTTGCCCTCCTTACTGTGGAGGAGGAAGAGTCAGGAAATAAGCTTAGGGGGATGGGGAGTGACGGAGACTGTCCTGGGCTCAGCCACATACTGCATGAACTTAAGCAAATCACTTTACTGAGTCTCAGCTTCTTCACCTATAAAGAGCTGATGGAAATACAAACCACACAAGCTTGTTGCCATTGAGGACTGGCGCTGGGACTGAGAATTCAAGTCGTGGCACCTCTCTGCCTCGCACCTGTGAAGAACAGAAACCTCTGGCTACAGCCCCATGACTACCTGACTACTCATTTATTCATGAGAATCTTATTTAACACCGCAAGCTGCTAAAGCTAAAGCTAAAGCTCCTAGTTTTGAGACCCGGAAGCAGAAAAGAGAAAGACAAGAGAAGAAGAGTCCTGCTTTTGTGTAGTTTATGTTCCCCCTGTGGGGAAGAACAGTGAATAAAATAGGTTCAGATAGTGCTAAAAGCTACGAAGAAATTAAGTACAGCTTGAGGTGATAAAGGTGAGACCTAAGGCAGGATGTGTGTGCACATAGTGTGTGCGTGTGTGTGCATGTGCACACCCATGCGTGTGGTGTGTGGATGTGTGTGGGTGTGTGTATAGGAGTGTCTTGGACACTATCAAGTGGCCAAACTGGGATGGAAGGTGAGCCAAGGTCTGAATACTGGGTCATCATTTCACAGGCAGGGGAACCAGCGATTGCAAGCCCCAGGCTGATTAGGTCAGGCTCAGTGCCTGGCTGAAGGGTGTGTAGGCTGACCAGTGAGCTATCTTTGTAGAGAGGCAGTGCTCATCAGTCTTTGTCTTGGGATTGAGTACTAAGAAACATGAAAAGAACTTTTACTTAGCAGAGGTGATTGAAGAGATCATATACAGGCTAAAGATCTGGGTGATCAGAACATAGGAGTGGGCTGAGGAAGTCAGACTGGGGCTCTGTCTCACATCTGACTGGACAGCAGCATGATCATCTGTGGTATTTTCTTGCTGGTGAGGTTCCTGGCACTGTCTTGAAGACTGAGCTAGGAGTCTTCTCACCTGAAAGAGGCCCTATCCTGCCAATGACATATGTTCCTGACTTTCTCAGAGTCTCAGTTAATTTTTCAATGTGTATTATTTCAGTAAATAACTCTTTTACTTCAGCAAGATCTCTTCCAACAACATGAACTTAATGAAAGCAGAACTGTATGGACCTGGTTTGAAGGGCTGATTTTCCTCCTCTTAGATGTGACTTTGAACAATTATGTACTTTCTTCCCTCTTCTCCTTCCTCAATGGTGTAGAGTGAACCCAAGGCATTTCACAGGTGAGTGCTCTTCCACTGAGCCACTGTCCCAGTGAGCAAATATTTGATTTCTTTTTTAAAATTAATTTTATTGGTGTATATATATATATATATATATATATATAAAATGCTAACATTCATCACATGGAATTTGTACCTGTACACGATGTATCTTTCTTTTTTCAATTTCCTCTCTTCATTCCTCTTCCCCTCCTTATTTATAAAAGATTTGTTTCCATTTTTTCCTTCTATTCCCTTTTTTGCCTTATCTGTTCCTTCCTTTCTCCCTCCCCCTCTCTAATTCCCCATCCCATTGGAACATTTTCTTCCTATATCACAATATCTGTTATACATTTTGGTCCTTATTTATACTTCCAGTTTGTAACACTAGAGAAAATATGCGATATTTAAACATGTTTGTCAAGATTTATTCAGAGTATGGTCTCAAGGTGCATCCATTTACCTAGAAATGTCTCACATTTATATTTCTTTTTTCTTTTTACAAAGACTTTATTTCCATTTTTTCCATTTCTCATCATTTTTCCTTTCCTTTCTTTCCTTTCCCCTGCCCCTCCCACTACCCCTATCCCTTTGGACCTTTTCTTCCTATTTTGCATTATCGATTATTCATTCTAATCATTGGCACATTTTAGGTATACAGTATAATGACATTCATCATTGGAAATTTTCACCTTTACATAATCTCTCTTGGTTCTAATTTTTCACCCTTGCCCAGCCCTCCTTTCATCCCTTCCATTCCTCCCTATTTACAAAGATTTTGTTCCTATTTTGCCATTTTCTCATATTAAGTCCATTCCCTTCTTTCCTTTCCCCTACCATTCCCACTTCCTTCCCCTTTGCCCCATTTCTTCCTATTTCACATTACTTATTATACATTTTAGTCCTTATTTACACTCTCAGTGTCTCACACCAGAGAAACTATTAGGTATTTATACATGTGTGTCCTGTTTATTTCACTAAAGAGTATCACCTCTATGTGCATCCATTTAGCTATAAATGACTCTAATTTCTCATATTTATGGCTGAGTAGTACTCCATTTTATAAAAAAATCCACATTTGCTTTATCCAGTCTCCAGTTGATGGGCTTTTGGGCTGTTTCCAAGTTTTAGCTATCACAAACTATGCTACTATGAACATGGGTACACATATATTACTGTGGTATGATTCTTTTAATTCTTTGGGAAGATCCCCAGCAGGAGAAAAGCTGGGTCAAATGGAACTTCCAGTCCTAGTTCCTTTAGGTATCTGCATACTGATTCCCACAGGGGTTGCAGCGGTCTACATTCCCACCAGCAGTGGAGCAGGGTTCCTCTTTCCCCAAAGCCCTGCCAGCATTTATTATTGGTTGATTTCAGGATAGCAGCCATTCTTTCTGGACTGAGGTGCAATCTCAGCATTGTTTTCATTTGCATCTCTCGAATGACCAGTGCTGTTGAACATTTTTTTCATGTATTTACTTGCTATTTCTACTTCTTTGTCTGAGAAATGTCTGTTCATTTCAGATGCCCATTTTTGGATTGGGTCTTTAAATTTGGGAGGTCTGATCTTTTTAAGTGCTTTATAGATTCGAGATGGTAGACCTTTGTCTGAGGAAAAGCAAGTAAAGATTTTTTCCCACATTGTGGGTTGGCTCTTCACACTGCTGGTGGTTTCTGTTGCTGTGCAGAAGCCTTTTAATAAGAAGAGATCCCACTTGTTGATTGTTTGTGCTAGTTCACGGGCAACTGAGGTTTTGTTCATAAAATCTTTTCCTACACTGATGTCTTCAAGAGTTCTACCAAACCTCTGTTCCAACTGGTTCAGAGTTTCTATTTTAAAATTTAGATCTTAAATCCATTTCAATTTTAGTTTAGTGCATGGTGAGAGATACAGGTCTAGTTTTATTCTTTGGCAAGTTGAAGCCCAATTTTTCCAGCACCATTTATTAAAGAGGCTATCTTTCCTCCAGTGAGAGTTTTTGGCGCCTTTATCAAAGATGAGATGGCTGAGTGTGTCTGGCGTTGTTTCTGCATCTTCTAATGTGTTCCACTGGTCCTCACGTCTATTTCTTTGGCAGTACCATGCTTTTTTCTTAATCACAGTAGCTTTGTAGTATAATTGCAAGTTGGGGATTGTGATACCCCCTGCCTTGTCTATGTTACCTAGAATTGCTTTTTCTATTCTGGGTCTCTTCTTGTTCCAAATGAATGTGTCAATTGCTTTCTCAAGATTTGTGAAGTATCCTGCTGGTATCTCAATTGGAATTGCATTAAATCTATATAACAGTTTTGAAAGTATGGCCATTTTCACTATATTCCTCCTACCCAGGAGCAGGAGATGTCTGTCCATTTTCAGACATCATCTTCAATCTCTCTTTTCAGAGTGCTATAGTTTTCAAAGAAGAGTTTGATTTCTTTCATTAGGTTGATTCCTAGGTACTTCAGTTTTTTGGATGCTATTGTGAAAGGAATTGTTTGCCGTGTTTCTCTATCAGTGAGCCTGTCATTCGTGTAGAGGAAAGCTATTGATTTTTGTGTGTTAACCTTGTCACCAGCTACTTGACTGAATTTGGTTATTAAGTCTAGAGGACTTTTGGTGGAGTTCTTGGGATCTTCTATATACAGTATCATGTCATCTGCAAATAATGACAATTTGACTTCTTCATTTCCTGTCTTTATTCCTTTTATTTCTTTGTCTTGTCTAATTGCCATGGCTAATGTTTCCAAAAGTGTATTGAACAAGAGTGGTGATAGTGGACATCCTTGTCTTCCCCCTGATTTTAGTGTGGAGGATTTCAGTTTTTGACAATTTAGTATATATTGGTGGTTGATTTTTCATAGATGGCTTTTATCAGTTTGAGGGAGAGAACGTGAATTCCAATTTTTTTTAGGGCTTTATCGTTAATGCATGTTGGATTTTGCCAAATGTTTTTTCTGCGTCTATGCAGATAATCATATGGTTTTTGTCCTTGGCTCTATTGATATAGTGTATTACATTGATTGATTTGTGTATGCTGAACCATCCCTGCATCCCTGGGATGAATCACACTTGATCAGGGTGTATGATCTTCTTGATGATCTTCTGTATTCTATTTGCCAGTATCTTATTAAGGATTTTTGCAACCATGTTCATTAGTGAGATTGGCCTATACTTCTCCTTTTCAGTTGGGTCTTTCTCTGCTTTGGGGATCAAGGTGATGCTTGCTTCCAGGAATGGATTGGGAGTATTGCTTCTCTTTCAATTTCACTGAAGCATTTAAACAGTAGTGGCAGTAGTTCCTCTCTAAATGTCTTGTAGAATTCAGCAGTGAAGCCATCAGGGCCTGGCCTTTTCTTAGATGATAAGTTTGTTATTATGTTTTCAATTTCTTTGGCTGATATTGCGTTGTTTAGAATTTTTAGGTCTTCTTCTTTCAACTTTGGTAATTCATATGTATCTAGGAATCTGTCCATTTCTTCTGTGTTTTCCATCTTAGTGGCGTATGGGTTCTGGAAGTAAGTATTGATAATCCTCTGGATTTCTGCTGAGTCTGTTGTAATTTCACCCTTGTCATTCCTAACTGCATGGATTTGGGCTTTTTCTTACCTTGTTCTGATAAGGTTGGCTAAGGGTTTGTCAATTTTGTTGATTCTTTAGAAGAACCAACTCTTGGCTTCATTGATTTTTTTGTATCGTTCTCTTAGTCTCCATTGCATTGATTTATCCTCTGATCTTTATAATTTCCTCCTTTGTATGAGCTTTGGGTTTGTCCAGCTCTTCTTTTTCTACAACCTTTAGGTTTAGCATCAGGTGTTCCATTGGGCTTGTTCTGTTTTCCTGATATGTGTATTCACTGCTATGAATTTTCTTCCTAAGACTACTTTCATTGTGTCCCATATATTCTGATATGTTGTATTGTCATTGTCATTTAATTGAAGGAGCTGTCTGATTTCTTCTATAATTTCCTCTGTGACTCATTGGTTATTCAGAAGTGTGTTGTTCAATTTCCACATGTTTATCAATTTTTTCCAGTTTCTTTTGCTATGGATCTCCAATTTCATCGCACTATGGTCTGATAATATACAAGGGATAACTTCAATTCCTTTACACTTACTTAAACATGTTCTATGTGTGAGTATGTGGTCTATTTTGGAGAATGACCCTTGTGCAGCTCAGATTTTGTGATTCTGATTTTGTGGGATGGAAGACTCTGTAAACATCTGTTAAGTTCATTTGTTCAAGAGTTCGATTGAGTTCTAGTATTTCATTACTTATTTTTTGTCTAGTTGATCTATCTATTTGTGACAGTGGGGTGTTGACGTCCCCCCACTACAATTGTATTAGTGCATATATGACTTTTCATATCCGTTAGTATTTGTTTTATATAGTTGGTCACACTAGTGTTTGGTGCATAGATATTTATGATTGTCATCTTTTCCTCTTGGATTGTTCCCTTTACAAGGATGTAGTGTCTTTCTTTGTCTCTCTTAATAAGTGTTTGTTAGAAATCTACTTGATCTGCAAGGAAGATAGCTACTCCTGCTTTTTTTCAGGTTCCCTTCACATGTAGTATTGTTTTCCACCCTTTAACTTTCAGTCTATGAGTTTCCTTTTGAATGAAGTGTGTTTCTTGTATGCAGCATATGGTTGGATTTTGCTTCTTGACCCATTCTGCCAGTCTGTTTCTTTTGATTGGTGAATTGAGACCATTAACATTGATGGTTATAACTGAAACATATTGACTTATCATTGCCATGACTTTTTCTTTTTGTTGGGTTCTCCCCCTTTCCATTTAATTTCTTGTCGTGCCAGATGGGTTCATTCTGCTATGCCTCTTGGGGTTGTGATCCTCTTGGGGTTGTGATCCTCAATGTCTGTTCCTAGGATATTGCGTAAAATTCTTTGGAGTGCTGGTTTGGTATTCACGAAGTTCCTAAGGTGCTCTTTGTCATGAAAGTATCTTATTTCTCCATCAATTTTCAAAGATAGTTTTTCAGGGTACATCATTCTGGGTTGGAGGCTGTTTTCTTTTAGGGCTTATAATATGTCACTCCAAGCTCTTCTTGCCTTGATGGTTTGTGTTGAGAAGTCTGCTATGATTCTGATGGGCTTTCCTTTGTATATGATTTGTTTCTTTTCTCCAACTGCTTGCAGAACTTTGTTCTTCTGTTGAGTTTCTGGAATCTTAACAGTTATATGCCTATGTGTAGATTTTTTTTTTTTTGATCAAGGCTATTTGGAGTCCTATGTGCCTCACTTATATGTATGTCAAGTTCTTTTCCCCCACTTGGGAAGTTTTCTGCCATTACTTCTGTGAAGAGTTGTTTTATGTCATCTGCACTCTCTCCTGTTTCTTCTTTGACTCCAAACAGTCTTATATTATTCTTTGCATTGTCTAGCAGCTGTTGGATTGATTTCTCGTGCTCCCTTATAATTTTAAGCAATTTTTCTTTTCCTGGTTATTAATTGCAATCTTACCTTCTGTGTCTGAAATTCTGTCCTCACATTGGCTGATTCTCCTTTGTAGACTTTCAGTGGAATTTTTTTATCTCCTGGAAATCTATTTGCATCTGTTTTCTGGATTCCATTTGTTTCCTATATTGGGATTCCATCATGTTCCTCAGCTCCTCTCTATATTAATCATGTCTTGCACTAGGAGCACAGTCTCTCCTGTTATCTGAGAAATTATGTTTGATTTTATTTTTTCCAGATTTCTTTTTGTTGCCAGTTCAGTTAGTCCAGGTGGTTGAATATCAGAGTGTTTCATCTCATTTCCCTTTGAGGTTGCTCTAGGTTATCTGGAAGTGTGGTTTTGAGACATATTTATGTGTCTTCTCATTTTGACCCAGGGCAGGGGGTGCTGTGCTCTTGGTGCCTGCTGGGCTCACCTCCTCTGAGCTGGGAAAGTTGGGACAGGGGTTGGGAGTGGCAGGAGGGATGGTGGCCTTGAAGCCCCTTCCTCTTGGCCAGAAGTGGTGGGATGTATGGCAGCCCAAAAGCCCTTTCCTCTTGGCCAAGAGTGGTAGGAGGGATGGTGGCCAGGAAGCCCCTTCCTCTGGGCCAGGAGCGGGGGGCTGGATGGTGGCCCAGAATCCCCTTCCTCTGGACCAGGAATAGTGGGACAGTGGCTCAAATACCCCTACCTCTGAGCCAGGAGTGGCAGGATGAACAGTGGCTCAGAAGCCCCTACCTCTGGGCTGGGAGCAGTGGGACCGAATTTATCCTTCTCTATGGCAAGTAGTTCTCTATTGTGTATGCAAAACATATCTTCTTTATCCACTCATCAGTTGATGGGCATTTAGGGTGTTTGCAAGATTTAGCTGTTTAAACTGTTCTGCTACAAATATTGGTGTGCATTTATCACTATGGTTTGATGCTTTTAATTCTTTTGAGAAGATACCAAAAAGGGGAATAGTTGCATCAAATGGAACCTCTAGTTTTAGTTTCTTGAAGAACCTGTTTTCCACTGATTTCTACAATGGTGACACCAGTTTACACTCATTTCTACAGTGGTCGCACCAGTCTATACTCCCACCAACAGTGGAAAAGAGTTCTTTTTCCTCCACAATCCCTCCAGCATTAGTTGTTGCCTTATTTCTTGATAATAGACATTCTTTCTAGAGTGGGATGGATTCTTAATGGTATTTTAATTTGCATCTCTGTAATGACCAGTGATGTTGAATGTTTTTTCATAGATTGGCCATTTCTACTTCATCTGAGAAGTGTCTATTCATTTCAGATGGCCATTTTAGGACTGACTCTTTAAATTTGGAGGCTATGATTGTTTTGAGTTCTTTATATATTCTAGATATTAGTTCTTTGAGGAATAGCAGAAAAAATATTTTCCCTCTCTGTGGGTTGTCTCTTTCAGTGGTTTCCATTAAACACTTTTAGTGATTTCTTTTGCTGTGCAAAAGCTTTTTATATTATATTTTTATATATGTTTATTGGTACACTTTAGGTATAAAATACATTTACATTTATCATTGGGTGTTTGTACCAGAACATGATGTATCTTAGTTTTTATTCCTTCTCCAATTACGTGTGTACCCTTTACCCGCTCCACCCTTCCCTATTTACAGTGAGTTTGATTCCATTTTTTTCTTTCTCTTAATTTTTCCTTTCCCCTCTTCCCTTTCCTTCCCTTCCCACCATCGCCTAACCCTTGGACCTTTTCTTATTTCAAATTATCAATTATTCATTATAATCATTTTCATCCTTATTTACAGTTTCAGTTTCTCACACTAGAGAAACTATTTGGTATTTACACATGTGTGGCTTATTTATTTCACTTAAGAGTACGGCTTCAATATGCATCCATTTAGCGATAAATGTCTCTGGTTTCTCATTTTTTATGGCTGAGTAGTACTTCATTTTATAGAAAAACCACATCTTTATCCAGTTTCCAGTCAATGGGCACTTGGGCTGTTTCCAAGCTTTAGCTATTACAAACTGTGCCATTATAAACATAGGCACACATATATCGCTGTGGTATGATTCTTTTAATTCTTTGGGGAAGATTCCCAGTAGGGGAATAGCTGGGTCAAATGGGACCTGTAGCCCTAGTTCTTTGAGGTGGCTCCATACTGATTTCCACAGTGGTTGCACCAATCTGCATTCCCACCAACAATGGAGAAGTGTTCCTTTCTCTCCAGCCCCCTACCAGCATTTGTTATTTGTTGATTTCTTGATAGCAGCCAATCTCTGTGTGGTGAGGTGGAATCTCAGTGTTGTTTTCATCTGCATCTCTCAAATGACCAGTGAGGTTGAATATTTTTTCATATATTTATTTGCTGTTTTTACTTCTTTGAGAAATGTCTTTTCATTTTGGATGCCCATTTTTGAATTGGGTCTTTAAATTGGGGGGGGGGTCTGATTTTTTTTCAGTTCTTTGTAAATTCTCGATAGACCTTTTTCTGAGGTACAGCTACTAAATATTTCTTCCCACATTGTAGGTTGTCTCTTAGCTCTGCTGGTAGTTTCTCTTGCAGTGCAGAAGCTTTTTCATATGATGAGATCCCACTTGTTGATTCTTTGTGCTAGCTCCTGTGCTGCTGAAGATTGGTTCATAAAGTCTTTTTCTATGCCAATGTCATCAAGAGTTCTACCTAACTTATCTTCCAGCCAGTTTAGTGTTTCTGCCTTTATATTTAGATCTTTAATCCACTTTGATCTTAGTTTAGTGCGTGGTGATAGGTATGGGTCTAGTTTTAATCTTTCGCAGGTTGAAATCCAGTTTTTCCAACACCATTTATTAAATACGCTATCTTTCCTCCAATGAGGGCGGTTGGCTCCTTTGTCAAAGATGAGGTGGCTTAATATGTCTGGAGTTGTTTCTGCATCTTCTAATCTATTCCACTGATATTTGGATCTGTTTCTTTGCCAGTACCATGCTGTTTTTATCACAGCACCTTTGTAGTATAGTTTTAAGTTGGAGATTGTGATACCCCCAGACATGTCTCTGTTGCCTAGAATTGCCTTTGCTATTCTAGGTTTCTTCTGCTTCCAAATGTATTTTTGGATTGTTTTCTCTAGTTCTGTGAAGTATATTGTTGGAATTTCAATTGGCATTGCATTGAATCTATATAGTAGTTTTGGAAGTATGGCTATTTTTGCTCTATTGGTTCTTCCTACCCAGGAACAAGGGACATCTTTCCATTTTCTTATATCCTCTTCAATCTCCTTTTTCAGAGAGCTGTAGTTTTCAGATACAAAAGAAATCAATGAATCAAAGAGTTGTTTTTTTGAAAGAATAAATAAAATCAATGTACCTTTAGCCAACCTTATCAAAAAAAGGAAAGAAAAGGCTCAAATCCATGCAATTAAGAATGGAAAAGGTGAAGCCACAACAAATCCAGCAGAAATTCAGAGAATCATCAATACCTATTTTGAGAACTTGTACTCTAATAAAATGCAAAACACAGAAGAAATGAACTGATTCCTAGATACATACAAATTGCCAAAATTAAATGAAGAAGATATAGAAATTCTAAACACCCCAATAACAATGAGTGAAATTGAAAATGTAATAAAAAACTTAACCAACAAAGAAAAGCCCAGGTCCTGATGGCTTCATTGCTGAATTCTACAAGACATTTAAAGAAGAGCTATCACCATTACTCTTTAAACTCATCAAGGAAATTGAAAGGGAAGCACGGCTTCCAAATTCATTCTTGGAAGCAAGTGTTACTTTCATTGCAAAACCAGGGAAAGATCCAACCCAAAAAGAGAGCCACAGACCTATCTTCCTAATGAATGTAGATGCAAAAATTCTCAACAAGATACTGGCAAACAGAATACAGAGGGTCATCAAGAAGATCATACACCCTGACCAAGTCAGATTTATCCCAAGGATGCAAGGATGGGTCAACATCTGTAAATCTATAAATGTAATACACTGTATTAATAGAGTCAAGGACAAAAACCATATGATCATCTCAATAGATGCAGAAAAGGCATTCAACAAAATCCAGCACCCTTTCATGAAAAAAACCTTACAGAAAGTTGGAATAGAAGGTATTTATCTCAACCTGATTATGGCTATCTATGAAAACCCAACAGTCAACATCATACTAAATGGTCAAAAACTAAAACCTTTCATGCAAAAATCAGGAACAAGACAAGGATGCCCACTATCACCACTCCTGTTCAATATTGTTCTGGAAACATTAGCCATAGCAATTAGAAAAGAGACAGAAATAAAAGGAATAGAGATAGGAAAGGAAGAAGTGAAACTGTCATTATTTGCTGATGATATGATACTTTACATAGAAGATCCAAAAAACTCAGTCAAAAGTCTGCTAGACCTGAGTGACAGATTCAATAGAGTAGCTGGATACAAGGTAAACATTCAAAAAACAATAGTCTTCTTATACACAAATAGCAGACCCATTGAGAGAGAAATTCAGGAAATAATTCCTTTTACAATAGCATCTAAAAAGAATGAAATATCTAGGAATCAATCTAACAAAGGAAGTAAAAGACCTCTACACTGATAAGCTTTTTAATAAGATGAGATCCCAGTTGATTTTTTTGTGATATTTCCTGTGCAATAAGGGTTTTCTTTGTGAAGGCCTTCTCTACACCTATGTCTTCAAGAGTTCTACCTAATCTCACTTAGAGTAAATTGTTTCTATTTTAATATTTATATCTTTGATTTATTTTGATTTTAGTTTAGTGTATGATGAGAGATATGGGTCTAGTTTTAGTCTTGAGGCAATGTGGAAAGCCAGTTTTCCCAGCACCATTTATCGACGTGGAGGCTATCTTTCTTCCAATGAAGTTGTTTGGCCCCTTTGTCAAAAATAAGGTGACTGAATATGTTTGGAGTTGTTTCTGCATCTTGTAGTCTCTTCCACTGACACCCCCCACACACCCAGTATCATGCTGTTTTTATCACAATAGCTTTGTAGTATAATTTCTGATCAGGGATTGTGATGCCTCTGTCCTTGCCTTTGTTGCCCAGGATAGCTTTTGCTATCCTAGGCCTTTTCCAGTTCCTAATGTATTTTAGGATTATTTTCTCTAATTCTGTGAGGTATGCTATTGGTATTTTGATTGGAATTACATTAAATCTATAAAATGGTTTTGGGAGTATGGCCATTTTCACTATGTGGATTCTTCTTCCCCAAGATCAAGGGATATCTTTCCATTTTCTGATATCTCCTTTGATCTTTTTCCGAGTACTGTAGTTTTTAATTAAAGGTTTTGTACTTCCTTCATTAGATGGATCCCAAGGTATTTCATATTTTGGGTTGCTATTGTGAAAGGTTTTGTTTCCCTAATTTCTCTTTCAATGAGTTTGTTATTTGTGTACCGAAATGCTGTTGATTTTTGACGGTTGACTTTGTATCTAGCTATGCTACTGAACTTGGTTATTAAATCTTGAAGTCTTTTGGTGGATTTTCCAGTGTCTTCTATGTAGTATCATGTCATCCACAAATAATGATACCTTCTCCCTTTCCTGTCCTTGTTTATTTTATTTCTGTCTCTTGTCTAATTCCTCCAGCTAATGTTCCAGAACTATATTGAATAGGAGTGGTGATAGTGGACATCCTTGTCTTGTTTCTGATTTTAGAGTGAACACTTTCAGTTTTTGTCCATTTAGTATGAGGTTGGCTGTTGGTTTGCCATAGAATGCTTTTATCAGATTTGGTTAAGACAATCTATTTCAATTTTTGTAAGAATTTTATCATGTGAATGGGTGTTGGACTTTGTCAAATATTTTCTCTGCGTCTATTGAGAAGATCATATAGTTTATGTACTTGGCTCCATTAATATGGTATATTACATTTATTGATTTCCATATGTTGAACCACCCCTGCATCCCTGGATTCAATCCTACTTGGTCATGGTGTATAATCTTCTTGATGATTTGCTGCACTCTGCCAGTATCTTACTGAGGATTTTTGCATCTATGTTCATTATGAAGATTGGCCAGTTGTTCTCTTTTTTAGTTGAATCCTGCTCTGATTTCGATATTAGGGTAATGCTTACTTTTCCAGGAATGAGTTTGGGAGTATTACTTCCCTTTCAATTTCATTGAAGAGTTTGAGAAGTAGCAGCATTAGGTCTTGTCTAAAATTCTTGTAGATTTAAGCAGTGAATCCATGAGGACATGGGCTTTTCTTTGTTGGTAGGTTTTTAATTACATCATGAATTTCTCGACTGATACTGAGTTACTTGGAATCTTTATATCTTCTTGATTAAGTTTTGGTAATTCATATTTATCTAGGAATCTGTCCATTCTGTTATCCAACTTATTTGAGTACAAGTTCTCAAAGTAGGTACTGATGATCTGGATTTCTGTAGTATTCACTGTAATTTCACCCTTTTCATTCCTAATTGAATGGATTTGAGTCTTTTCTTACCTTTTTTTGATAAGTTTGGCTAAGGGTTTATAACATTTTCCTAATCTTAAAAAAGAACGAATTATTCAGTTCATTGATTCTTTATATTGTTTTCTTAGCATTAATTTCTGCTCTATTCTTTATAATTTCCTCCCTTGTATAAGCTTTCAGCTTGACTTGCTCTTCTTTTTCTAGAAGCTTGAGGTTCAATATTAGGTTATTTGAGCTCATTCTGTTTTTCTGAAGTGGGGATTTACTTCTATAAATTTCCTTAGTAGGACTGCTTTCATTGCATCCCTAAGTCACGGTATGTTGTATTGGCACTATCATTTAATTGCAGAAACTGTCTGATTTCTTCTTTAATTCCCCCTGTGACCCATTGGGTGTTGAGGAGGGTGTTTTTCCATTTCCATGTGTTTATGGAGTTTTTGTAGTTTATTTTGCCATTGATTTCCAGTTTCATTGCACTATTGTCTGATAATATGGGATAATTTCAGTTTATTTGCATTTAAGCATGTTCTATGAGCTTGTATGTGGCCTATTTTGGAGAATATCCCATGTGCAGCTGAGGATGATGTGTATTCTGATGTTGTAGGGTGCCGCACTCTGTAGACATCTACCAAGTCCATTTGTTCTCAAATTTTGTTCAACTCTGATACTGCTTTGTTGATATTTTTGTCTAGTTGATCTGTCTGTGACAGTGGGGTATTGAGGTCCCCCATTACAATTGTATTAAGGCTTATTTGATTTTTTTTTTGGTACTGAGGATCAAACTTGGGTCCTTGCACTTGCACAGCAGGCGGCAAAACCACTGGGCTACATCTGTGGCCCAAGGGCTTATCTGATTTTTCATTTCCATTAATGTTTATTTTATATAACTCGGTGTGCCAGTATTTGATGCATATATATTTATGATTGTAATCTGTTCCTATTGAATTGTTCCCTTAACAAGGATGTAGTGAACTTCTGTTTCTCTCTTGATCAATCTTGGCTTGAAATCCACTTTGTCTCCAAATAGAATAGCTACCCCTTCTTTTTTCCAGGTTTCTCTCACATGGAGTATTGTTTTCTGTCCTTTGACTTTCAGTATATGCATTTCTTGTTTGACTTAAATGTGTTTCTTGTATGAAGCATATTGTTGGATCTTGTTCCTTGATCCATTCTGTTTCTTTTGATTGGTGAATTGGGACCATTTACATTGATGGTTATAACTGATATGTATTGACTTACCCTTGTCATGTTATTTTCCTGTTGTTTGTTCCCTTTCTTTCCCCTCTGTTTAATTACTTGCCTTGCCTGGTGGATTTGTTCTGTTGGTGTTCATGGAGTTGTAATCTCCATTATTTCTTTCTAGAATATCCTTCAAACTATTTTGGATTGCTGGTTTGGTGGTCATGAATTTCTTCAGGTGTTCTTTGTCTTGGAAGTATCTTATTTCTCCATCAGTTTTGAAAGACAGTTTTGTGGGTATATCAATCTGAGTTGGAGATTGTTTTCTTTTAGGGCTTGAAATACTTCACTCCAAGCTCTCCTTGACTTAAGGTTTGTGTCGAGAAGTCTACTGTAATTCTTATGGGTTTTCCTGTATAAGTAATTTGTTTGTTTTCTCTAACTGCTTTTTAATATTCTGTTCTTGTGTTGAATTTCTGGAATCTTGACTATTATATGCCTTGTTGTTGATTTATTTTGATCATGGCTAATTGAGTTCAATATTCCTCACTTATCTGTGTGTCAGATTCTTTTCACATACTTGGGAGGTTTTCTACCATTACTTCTGTGAACAGGTTTATTATGTCATTTCCATTATCTCTTGCATTTTCACTGAGTCCAGTCAATCTTATGTTATTCTTGCTTACATCATCTAGCAACTGTTGGCTTGATTTTTCATGGCCCCTGTTATCTTTTAAAAAATATTTCTCTTCATGATTGTTAATGGATATCTTGTGTTCTACATCTGAAATTTTGTCCTCACATTGGTTTATTCTGCTGCATATACTTTTAATTCAATTTTTAATCTCTCAGATAACTGTTTGAATATGTTTCATGGGTTCCATTTCATTCCTGTGTTGGGCATTCATGGCTTCCATCATTTTTCTAAGCACCACTTTTTAAAAACTGTATCTTCTCTAGCTTCACTAATCATGTCCTTCATTCTGGCCATCATCTCTGAAGCTATCTGAGAAATTACTTCTGATTTCATTTTTTTTCTGGAGCCTGAATTATTCACTTTGATACTTCCACTGATACCACTTTAGAGGGTCCAGGTGGGTGGCTTTAGAATTGTTCGACCTCATTGCCCTGAGTTTGCTTTGGTGAGCTGGAACCCTGGGGTTGCATCTTCCATGTCTTCTCATTTTCATTTTTTTGTTGTTGTTTAAGTCTTGCTTTGATGCTTGTAAATTGTTTATGATAGATGTCTTTATTGCGCGTATCAAGAACCCTAAGGAAATGACTACTTCTCAGAAGTATTTACTAGATGCGGCTAGCTTTTGCATTTTGATTCTGTTGCAAGATCGTACCTCTTCAATTTATTGGGGATGAGAAGTTCCTGCCTAATTGGCTAGCCCCTGATTCTTTGGCACTGGCCTATTGTATTATGACCCTCAGGCAATCTTTTTTTTATTATTTAATGAATTTCTCCTTTGGCACACCCCTTTAGAGATGACCTACTTTAGTTTTTATATAAAATCCAGTAACATTTGTCCCATTTTTGCCTTTGACAAAGTGGTACCACTAGGTTCAGTATTTCTTTTTCTTTTTGTTTATCTTTTTATTGGGACATTTTAGGTTACAATATAATGACATTCATCATTGGAGATAGGCAACTTTACATACTCTCTTGGGTCTTATTTTTCCCCCTTCCCCTGCCCTCCCTTCAATCCCTCCATCCCTCTCTATTTACAAAGACTTTATTTCCTTTTTTTCATTTTCTCATATTAATACCATTCCCTTCTTTCCTTTCCTCTACCTCTCCCACTTCCCCCTCCCCTTTGCCCCTTTTCTTTCTATTTCACATTATCTGTTATACCTTTTAGTCCTTATTTACACTTTCAGTTTTTCACACTAGAGAAACTATTTGGTATTTACCCATGTGTGTCCTGTTTATTTCACTTAAGAGTATCACCTCAGTGTGCATCCATTTAGCAATAAATGTCTCTAATTTCTCATTTTTGATGGCTGAGCAGTACTCCATTTTATTAAAAAACCCAACATTTTCTTGATCCAGTCACTAGTTGATGGGCATTTGGGCTGTTTCCAAGTTTTAGCTATTACAAACTGTGCTGCTATGAAAGTGGGTGCACATATATCACTGTGGTATGATACTTTTAGTTCTTTTGGGAAGATACCCAGCAGGGGAACAGCTGAGTCAAATGGGACTTCCAGTCCTAGTTCTTTGAGGTATCTCCATACTGATTTCCACAGTGGCTGCACTAGTCTACACTTCCACCAGCAGTGGAGCAGTGTTCCTCTTTCCCCACAGCCCTGCTAGCATTTGTTGTTGGTTGATTTCATGATAGCAGCCATTCTTTCTGGAGTGAGGTGGAATCTCAGCATTCTTCATTTGCATCTCTTGCTTGAACAGTGATGTTGAACATTTTTTCATATGTTTATTCAGGCAATCTGAGTCATGGGATGCAAGGAAGAATAACTGATTAAAACAATTATGTCACCTTGGATAAAGTAATAACAGCAGCATCAAACACAGCCTAGAGAATGACAAACTGTGAGAACTATTAATTTGCCACTTTGATTTGCCATATGAATTGATTTGTAGTTATGTAATCAAATGTAAAAGAAACCAGAAAATTGTGTACAGTAAATATGCCCTCAATGTGGTGATTTTACCCAGGAAAAAAAATTTAAAAGAGATTAGGGGAAAAATAGAGAAATAGAAGAAGAGAAAGGGATTAGAAGCAAGGCTGGAAGACAGGAAGATTACACAAATTTTGGGAACTGGTGAAGCCAGGAAAGAAAGAATAAAGAAATAGAAACAAGAACAGAACAAAACAAACAAACAAAAAAATCCAAAAAAGTAGAAACAGTATTATCACTAGTATAAAAAGAAGAGCAAACAATCAAGAAAGACAGAAAATAAACAGAAAAAAATAGAAAATAAAAAATAAAATTAAAAAGGAAAGAAAGGAAGAAAAGTAGAAAAAAATGTCCACTTCTGGGTGTATCTCTGCTGTCTCTGGTTGAAAGAGGTGGCAGATAGAACCCAGATCTGTGGAAGGCTCTGGGGTTCCCAGTAGTCACCATGCCTCTTCAGCTTCGAGCTGCCCTTCCCACACCATGACCCAGGGCTAAGGGAAAAAGTGCCACTTGCCACTTTTCTCCTCCACACTGTAGTCCCTCTCTGCTCTCACTGTGGGCTTGAATTCTCACTTTAGATCCTTGTCAGGTCCTGGGGATCCACTTCCCTCCTCCTTCTTTTCCTCACATTGCTATATTCCCAGCGTCTAGATTCAGATTATTGGAGAAGCTGTTTCTCTACTTCTCACCATTCTGCCATCTTCTTGGAAATCCAGCAGTTATTTAATTTCTATATGCATTGGTATCTAACAGCTGTACTCTCATGGTGTTATAGACACTAATACAGTACACACATATCAATAGAATGGGTTTTAGACTTTTAAATATTTGTACTGAGATGAAATAGACCTATTGAGTATCTTAGAGAAATTACTTCCAAAACTCAAGATGTGAGAAGCAAGGTAGAAGAACCAGTCCCTGAAATGGCAGTTAAAGGAGGAGAGTATATGCAAGGCTATCTCAGAGAAAATTAATTTCAGAACAAGAGAAAAAGCTGAAATAAAGAAGTTGCTCTGAGCCCTTGGCTGGCCAGGAAGGACAAATCCTGTGTCTGATTAAGTGGGGCTGTGCGTGTCACTTGTGCCTTCTGAACAAGCCTTGCTGGTGACTCTGCTGATGCCAGCGTGTCACAGGACTTCCCCACAGAAGGGGAGGCAGCTTGGGTCTGTGAGTGCCTGAAAAGGCCTGCTAGAAGAATGCTGCAAAAGATTCACCAGCATCAGCCTTGATGCCAGTGGCACTCATTCTACCACATCTGTATGTGTGAGGCAGACGTCCAGGCTCAGCTATCCTCAAGGAATTAGCAAGGACCTACAGGAATGAATACAGCTGCTTTGAGGTTTCCTCCTCCTGTCTGCAAACATCTGCTGATCAGCTGTCAAGTGGAGACCCTGACCACAACAAAGATGCAAGACCCCTTAGGAGGCATAGGAGGCAGAGAGACAGCCTCAGACACAGTTAAACCATCAGCATTCTGACCAGGCCTCCAATACAGTCCTAAGGAGTGAGAATCCCTTACTGGTCCGGAGCCTGGAAAAGCCTCTCAGCAGAATCTGCACCTCTCTGCCAATGAGAGGGAGCAGGAACAGGAAAAGGAACACACAGAGAAGCAATGTGAGGGCTGCCACTGGATGGGCACTGTCCGGTCTGTTGGGCACCAGCTCCCACTTCAGACAGTCAGCACCCGAAGTGTGACTCACCGGAACTGAGGGGCACTCAAGTACAAGGAGCACCCCCAAATTCAGAGACTGAGAGGAAGAAATCATGGAAAATACGTTTATGTTGATTCCATGCTGCCGTGACCACATTTTAGATCTACCGGGTTAAATAATTACTAATTTTGTCTTCCTGTTAAAAGCACATAACTGGCTGGCATAATCTCTTGTTTTCTCTTTCTTTTTCCTGTGTCCTTTGATTGTAAAGAACTGAGTCCATTCCTTTTCTCCAAGACTGGATTCTGCCCTAAGGATCATATTAATTATAGTGTTTTCACTTTATCACCCCCTCTGATATCTGGTAGCCCTTAAATAATTATCATGAAGATAATCTTTTGGACCATCTTCAGTATTTTCATATGCTACGATATTACCACCACCAACACTCATTAAAACTAGTAATTATTACTTTGATTACCTAATAATACCTACATACCTTACAACCATTCTTCTCAAGAAATATCTCATTTATTTCTTAGTATCAGTGAATTTCTCTTTATCCCCAGTTTTTGATAAGGAAATGGGGGTGGACCAACCAAGTAACATTTTTCTGTCATCTAAATGGTAGGTTGGGATTAAGCCACACTTGACCCAGTGCTGTGTGGATTCAGAACTTCTGTGACTTACTGGTATTTGTGGTTTTTTATGCATTAAAATGCAAATCTTAAGAAGTCAAAAGTGTTGGTCCCAGGTGTGAGGCACTGTGTCTGGATCCCTGGTGTGGGTCAAGGGGAGCTGGCTATGGTTTGTCTAAAGGGGGGACATGGATCTGCACCAACCCCTCTGGGTGAGGAATGCTTTCTGGACCCGGCCTTGGGGGTCCCTCCCTGCACGTTTACTGCTGTCTCCACACGGGAGAAAACACAGCACAAAGAATGCTGCTTGGGGCCGGGGATTTAGCTCAGTGGTTCCTCTGCCTGCCTCACAAGCACAAGGACCTGAGTTCCATCCCTGGTACCAAAAAAAAAAAAAAAAAAAGAATGCTCCTGTTCCTAGAGGCCCTCGGTCTCCCGGAAAACATCCCTTTAGTGGGCACAGTAGCCTAGAAAGCTGGGGTGTAGTTGAAAATAAAACCTGGACATTTTATCCACAGCAGTCTGTCTTGAGGAGTCTGCTTATTAGAAACCCTGACTCCTCCCTGGCTCCGCAACTGCTGACTGTGGTTCATCCTAGGCCTTTGACATCCTGCTGATTCAATTTCATTTTGGTTTTTTTTGAGGGGGTACCAGGGATCGAACTCAGGACCTTGAGCTTGTGAGGCAGGCGTGGTGCCACTGAGCTAAATAAACATAGTTTTTTGTTTTTGTTGTTGTTGTTGTTGTTTCCGAACTGGGGATGGAACACACTGTGCTCCATCCCCAGCTCTCTTGAAACTGGGTCTCCCTAAGTAGCTAAGTTGCCCCAAGTGGGCTGCAACTTGAGACTCTCCTGCCTCAGACCTCCCAGAGTGCCGGGATGGGGATGACCCTGCTGACTTTCTGATCCTTTTACAGTGGGGAGGAAGATTGGCCAGGATGGTCGGTGGTGCTGCGTGGACTAGGGGCACAGGGGGACGTGGGGCGGTGGCGGGAGGACCATGCGCTGTAGTGGCCTCACCATCTGCCCCGCCTACCTGCCCGCCAGTCTGCTTCCTGGGCCCGGAGCCCACACCCCAGCCTGCACCCCATGCTCCTACCTGTCTGCACAGCCCCATGCCCCGGAAGCCTGTGCCTGCCTTCCTTCCTCTCACGCCGCAGGGTCCTAGCACTGCCTGCACTGCTCGCCAGCAGGCCCCGCCCCGGCGCGCTCTGGATTGGCCCCACCCCTCCAGCCTCCCTCACTCCCAGGCTTTCAGATGGCTTTTACAGCCTGGATTTTAGTAGCCTTGATTTACCCTGTGGATAAAGACCCTTCATTCCCAGCACCCTAGCTCAGTGCTTAGCATGCATATGGTCCTGACTTTGATTCCCCAGCACCAAATAAATACAAAGAAATGTAGAAGCCTGGCACAGGACATACCATGCAGGACTAGGCTCACAGGAGACGTGCAGCCATTCAGTTCAGTTGCTGTGAGGTTCAGTTCAGTTGCTGTGAGGACGTGGTCAGAGCAGCTGAACTGCAGGTCTGCGAAAGGAAAAGCTCCCGCCCTCAAATCCACCTCCACAGCTGGTTCCGGTGGAGACCTGCAAGGGGAACAGGAGGAGAAGGACAAAAGCTACAGGAGAAAGGGGACTGAGACCCTTCCTCCCAGGAGGGAGGTCTGCTGTGTCCCTGCACAGCTCTTCCCTAACCCCAGACCTGGACTCCACCCGGACTTCCAGAAAACATTAGAAAAGCAAGAGAACCAGCTTCCTTTTGAACTCTTTTCAACTCATTTTCTTGGAAACCAGTCCCCGGCCTCTGCCTGTCTATATAAGGCCAAGGCAAGAGCTTTTTTCCCTAATATTTCCAATAAACAATTTCCTAAACACCTCCCTTTGTCCTCAAATTTAATCTTCAATTTTGAGCATCAGAGAACCCAGGTTTATAAAAAACTACCTGTACGGATACTGAGAATTCTCGGTCAGATTCAGACAGACCGTAGAATGTGGAAGCAGGGCAGGAAGGCAGCAGGTGGAGTTTAATGGACGAGGTGTTAATTCTGGATGCTGAAGCTTTCTGGAGACAGGCAATGGTGGTGAGTGCATTGAAGGCCACCAAACTGCCCGAACAATGGGGCCTGTGGCTGGCACGGAAGCAGGGCCTGGTGTGCTCAAGGCCCTGGCGCAGTCCCCGCATCATGCACACAACGTTTGAAGTGACAGTTATGGATTTTTAAAATCACACTACAAAGCTGGCAGGAAAAAAAGGAGGAAAGTGTGGGAGAAGGGAAAAGAAAAACAAATGCTTTTGAAAAAGTTAAACCTATAAGGAAAGCTACAGTCCAGACCATGCAATGGTTCTTCCTGGGTTCCCCTGGCTTGCTTCTTCCAATGTTTCAAGGTTGCCAGGTAAAAATATTGAATGCCTACTTAATTTGAATTTCAGATAAACATAATGTATTTTTTAGCATAAGCATGTGCTCCATTTAGTTTAGTATCTACTTGTGCTGAAACACTGTTTATCTGACATCCACAATTAGCCAGGTGTTTTAGATTTTCATTTGGTAAGCTGGAGGGCCTTCTAAGAGCCCTAGGAACTGCCAACTGCCTTCCAGTGTGGCTTTGGGATCTATGGTCTCATTTCCAGGTGGCCCCACGGAGACCTTGTCCCTGTCTCTGAGGCACTGTCTTGTGGTGGCTGCCTTCACCCCACCCCTTTCATCAGGGCCTCTCTTGGGGTGAGCAGCAGTGGCTGGCTCTTGGGCCAGGGTCCCTGCAGTTGTTGTGGTAGGCAGGACCAGGCCTCTTGTGACTGAGGTGCAGGTGTGGCTGCCTGGGGACAGGTCTTCTGCCTCTAGGACACTGGTCAACAGCACACGTTCATCCCGGAGTCTACTGAGCCCGAGTCTCACGCTCCAGCCCACCCATAGGCTCCTGTCCTGTCCTGCATCCTGTCCAACACCCTGCACTTGCCCACTGCCTCAGCCTTCTCCACCCTGCTTGTGCTCAGGTCCTGGATCTCAGGAGTGCCACACACCAGTGTGCCTCCGCCCACATCTGTAGTCGTGGTCCCCATCATGTGTGTCAGGATAGACTCGTGGTAGCTGTTTGACTGGGTGCTGCAGGGCTGTGCTCCCCATGGAGGGCTGGTCATCATGAAACAGCACCATTGATGTCTGTCCAGTGAGGGCCAGGGCAGACCCACCCTCCTGAAGGGAGTGGGTACGTCCATGACATCCCTGGGCCAGATCTCTGCCACTCTGGGAAGGACATAATGCCTCATAAATAGTCCTCACACTGTCCACGATTTGGGGGACAGCTGGAAAAGGACTATGCTCTGCCACCATGCCAGCTTGTTGTCACAGCTAATCTCCACAGCTGACCCTCACGCCACTGTTCCTGGTGGCTGAGCCAGCAGCTGGCATCACACATGTGCCCTCCAGCGCCTACAGTGTGAATGGGCAGTGATGAAGCCACTTAATTGTGCTTGCTTTGTGGACCAGTGGCGGGTGCATTGGCTCAGCCTAGAGGGTGGGGAGGAAGGTAGCATCCTTAGGACAGGAAGCTGCATCTCAATTCCTCCCATCTTGGCACACCCCCACATCCCTTATGTTGGCCTGGGGCTGGGACAGCTGTATGAACCACCCTGACTTGTAGCCCATGGCCCCGTCATGTGGGCCTGTGAAGGGAGAGGGTCCCAGATGCAGATACCTTTGGTCCTGTCTGTCACATCTGGGGGTCTACAGGAAGTCCCTCCCCCTGGGCATCCAGCAGTGCCTTCATTTGTGAGTGTATTTGGCCTCTCCTCCTCTCATTCTTCAATAGTCTTAGTTATTCTTACAGTCACTATCATCTGCACCAATCACCTTTTCAATTTGAATGTTGTTTTGGAGGGTTTTATACCTATACCTTCCATTACGTTTGCCACTAATTCTATTATTTTTAATTAATTTTGTTGACTTAATTTTATCTTGTCTCTTTCTCTGGTTTTCTCAATTATTTTTAGAAATTTTTGATGAACTCTTATTTTTGGTAGGCCAGTATGTTTTTTAATCCTGCAATAAGTATTTTTCCTCTTCAAGAACTATTATGATTTTAGTTTTCTGATTATAGTGATTTGACAGTTGGCTATTTCTCTTCTCACCCTCTTATTGTTCAATATTTTGGAGACCATTTTTGCAGATGAGCACTCTTGTATGACCTTGAGAATTCTAGACTTGGCTAACCTAGTCTACTATAAATACTCTGAATTTAACATGGAGATGTATTGAATTTGCATGTTAATTGAGGAGAAAGCTAGATAGGGTACAAAGGTGAGGTTTCCTATCTCTGATTGAATAAGTCTTCCCATTTATCCAGTTTAACCATCCTTTGTTATTGGGATACATGTATCTGTATATCTAAATCTTTCTTTGTAAACATTATGTATACAGAAAACCTATATGTATGCAAACATTTTTTCTTGTCCTCCTTCTTCGTAGTTATTTTTTAGGGTTGGTTGAGTATGTGAAATAAAATCATTTATCTGCCACAGTTTTTTCTTTTTTAAGGCTTATGAGGAAAGGAACAACTTCATGTATGAAGCTTAACCTAAATTCTTGGCTTCCCCTATATTAATGCTTGTCAAATATTGGAACTTTTAAAGCATGTGATCTTCCACTGGCATTTTATCTTCTCTCTCCAACTCCTTATAGATTTTCTTTCGACTTTTTTTCCCCTTGGTAATATGGTGCTTGACTACAAAATGACCTTGGGCTTCTTTGTGTTGATAGGGAAAAGTGTTAGATGACTTAGTAGATTGAATATTAAAGTAGTTGTAGAAGCAAAATAAGTAATGTGTTCCTTTAAGATTTGCTTTTCTCATAACTCTTGTTAAGTTGATGGTTTTCTGACTCTCTCACCAGTAACTTCATTAACCTAGCAAAGTTGCAAATGGCTGATTGAATTTACAATGTATGTGTGCCTGTCTTGTGTCTGTGACTTGTAAATAGGAACTGGAATTGTATTTACACATCAAAGACCACTAGGGATGAGATAATGACTAAAAAGGATATATTAAGGGAAACGCTGAACAAGGGGGCACATGGATATTAACCAGACCAGTTTCTGGTGGTCCTACCAGCTTGCAAGTAGAAGTTTTATTATTTTACCTGAATTCTCTGTCTTCATGTATTTCTTTCTGAGATTTCTGAAACAGTGTTACTTCTCTTTTCAATGAGAGAGCTTTCAATGTTTTGCCATCAAATATTATGTTTCTATTGGTTTGGGAGACCATACCTTATACCAAATGAGTAA